>NW_024607358.1:22500-24060 GCF_018296145.1 Oncorhynchus tshawytscha | reverse complement strand
CACCTCCCATCCTCTCCTCCTCTCCTTCTCCTCCTCTCCCTCTCCTCCTCCCTTTCCTCTCCTCTCCTCCTCTCCTCCTTCCCCTCTCCCCTCTCCCTCCTCCCCCTCCTCCCTCCTCTCCTCTCCCCCTCCCTCCTCTCCCCCTCCTTCCTCCTCTCCTCCTCTCCCTCCCTCCCCCTCCTCTCCCCTCTCCCTCCCCCTCCCTCCCCCTCCTCTCCTCTCCTCCCACCTCCTCTCCCTCCCCCTCCTCTCCTCTCCTCCCACCTCCTCTCCTCCTCTCCCTCCCCCTCCTCTCCTCTCCTCCCACCTCCTCTCCCTCCCCCTCTCCTCTCCTCTCCTCCCACCTCCTCTCCTCCCCCCCTCCTCCCTCCCTCCTCTCCTCTCCCCTCCTCTCCCTCTCCTCCCACCTCCTCTCCCTCCCCCTCCTCTCCTCCCTCTCCTCCCACCTCCTCTCCTCCTCTCCCTCCCCCTCCTCTCCTCTCCTCCCACCTCCTCTCCCCTCCTCCCTCCTCCTCTCCTCCCACCTCCTCTCCTCTCCCTCTCCCTCCCCCCTCCCCTCTCCTCTCTCCTCCTCTCCTCTCCTCTCCTCCTCCCCTCCCCCTCCCTCCCCTCTCTCCCCTCTCCTCCTCCCCTTCTCCTCTCTCCCCTCCCCCTTCTCCTCTCCCTCTCCTCCTCCCCTTCTCCTCTCCTCTCACCTCCTCTCTTGCTCTCCCCCTCTCCTCCTTCTCCTCTCCTCTCCCCTCCCATCCCCTCCTCTCCTCCTCTCCCTCCACCTCCCATCCTCTCCTCCCCCCTCCTCTCCTTCTCCTCCTCTCCCTCTCCTCCTCCCCTTCTCCTCTCCTCTCACCTCCCTCTCCTCCTCTCCCTCTCCTCCTCCCCCTCTCCTGCTCTCCCTCCCCTCCTCCTTCTCCTCTCCTCCTCTCCCTCTCCTCTCCTCTCCTCCTCCTCCCCTCCTCTCCTCCTCCCCCTCTCCCTCCTCCTCCTCTCCTCCTCTCCTCCTCTCCTCCCTCCTCCCTCCTCCTCTCCTCTCCCCCTCTCCTCCTCCCCCTTCTCCTCTCCTCTCACCTCCTCCCCTTCTCCTCTCACCTCCTCTCTTGCTCTCCCCCCTCTCCTCCTTCTCCTCTCCTCTCCCCTCCCATCCCCCCCTCTCCTGCTCTCCCCCCTCTCCTCTCCTCTCCTCTCCTCCTTCCCCTCTCCTCCCTCCCTCCTCTCCTTCCTCCTCCTCCCTCTCCTCTCTCCCTCCTCTCTTCTCCTCTCCTCTCATCCCACCTCGTCTCCCTCCCTCCCCTTTCTCCTCTCCCTCTCCTCCTCTCCTTCTCCTCCCCTCCCCTCCTTTATCCCCTCCTCTCCTCTCCTCCTCTCCCTCCACCTCCTCTCCTCTCCTCTCCTCTCCTCTCTGGCAGATGTGGTCTCATTCTAATCATTCTCTCCTGTGTTTATGAAGAACAGTATTCATAACTCTCTGATTGTCCTCTGGAGATAATGTCCCTCACTTCACATTGTAATAATATACTACTTTATTGTTCAGATGACCTCCTCCTTTTGTCCACTGCTGACCTG
>NW_024607358.1:10000-12500 GCF_018296145.1 Oncorhynchus tshawytscha | reverse complement strand
CCCTATAACAGCCTCCACTCTTCAGGGAAGTCATTAATATGGAGTTGGACCCCCTTTGCTGCTATAACAGCCACCACTCTTCTGGGAAGGCATTAATATGGAGTTGGTCCCCCTATAACAGCCTCCACTCTTCTGGAAAGGCTTTAATATGGAGTTGGTCCCCCTATAACAGCCTCCACTCTTCTGCGAAGGCATTAATATGGAGTTGGTCCCTCCTTTGCTGCTATAACAGCCCCCACTCTTCTGGGAAGGCTTTAATATGGAGTTGGTCCCCCTATAACAGCCTCCACTCTTCAGGGAAGTCATTAATATGGAGTTGGACCCCCTTTGCTGCTATAACAGCCTCCACTCTTCTGGGAAGGCATTAATATGGAGTTGGACCCCCTTTGCTGCTATAACAGCCTCCACTCTTCTGGGAAGTCATTAATATGGAGTTGGTCCCCCTATAACAGCCTCCACTCTTCTGGGAAGTCATTAATATGGAGTTGGTCCCCCTATAACAGCCTCCACTCTTCTGGGAAGGCTTTAATATGGAATTGGTCCCCCTTTGCTGCTATAACAGCCTCCACTCTTCTGGGAAGGCTTTAATATGGAGTTGGACCCCCTTTACTGCTATAACAGCCTCCACTCTTCTGGGAAGGCATTAATATGGAGTTGGTCCCCCTTTGCTGCTATAACAGCCTCCACTCTTCTGGGAAGGCTTTAATATGGAGTTGGACACCCCCTATAACAGCCTCCACTCTTCTGGGAAGGCATTAATATGGAGTTGGACCCCCCTATAACAGCCTCCACTCTTCAGGGAAGGGATTAATATGGAGTTGGTCCCCTTTGCTGCTATAACAGCCTCCACTCTTCAGGGAAGGCTTTAATATGGAGTTGGTCACCCCTATAACAGCCTCCACTCTTCTGGGAAGGCATTAATATGGAGTTGGTCCCTCCTTTGCTGCTATAACAGCCCCCACTCTTCTGGGAAGGCTTTAATATGGAGTTTGTCCCCCTATAACAGCCTCCACTCTTCAGGGAAGTCATTAATATGGAGTTGGACCCCTTTGCTGCTATAACAGCCTCCACTCTTCTGGGAAGGCTTTAATATGGAGTTGGTCCCCCTTTGCTGCTATAACAGCCTCCACTCTTCTGGGAAGGCTTTAATATGGAGTTGGACCCCTTTGCTGCTATAACAGCCTCCACTCTTCTGGGAAGGCTTTAATATGGAGTTGGACACCCCCTATAACAGCCTCCACTCTTCTGGGAAGGCATTAATATGGAGTTGGACCCCCTATAACAGCCTCCACTCTTCTGGGAAGTCATTAATATGGAGTTGGACCCCCTTTGCTGCTATAACAGCCTCCACTCTTCAGGGAAGGCATTAATATGGAGTTGGACCCCCTTTGCTGCTATAACAGCCTCCACTCTTCTGGGAAGTCATTAATATGGAGTTGGACCCCTTTGCTGCTATAACAACCTCCACTCTTCAGGGAAGGCTTTAATATGGAGTTGGGCCCCCTATAACAGCCTCCACTCTTCTGGGAAGGCATTAAGATGGAGTTGGACCCCCTTTGCTGCTATAACAGCCTCCACTCTTCTGGGAAGGCTTTAATATGGAGTTGGTCCCCCTATAACAGCCTCCACTCTTCTGGGAAGGCATTAAGATGGAGTTGGACCCCTTTGCTGCTATAACAGCCTCCACTCTTCTGGGAAGTCATTAATATGGAGTTGGTCCCCCTATAACAGCCTCCACTCTTCTGGGAAGGCTTTAATATGGAGTTGGTCCCCCTTTGCTGCTATAACAGCCTCCACTCTTCTGGGAAGGCTTTAATATGGAGTTGGACCCCTTTGCTGCTATAACTGCCTCCACTCTTCTGGGAAGGCATTAATATGGAGTTGGTCCCCCTTTGCTGCTATAACAGCCTCCACTCTTCTGGGAAGGCTTTAATATGGAGTTGGACACCCCCTATAACAGCCTCCACTCTTCTGGGAAGGCATTAATATGGAGTTGGACCCCCCCTATAACAGCCTCCACTCTTCAGGGAAGGGATTAATATGGAGTTGGTCCCCTTTGCTGCTATAACAGCCTCCACTCTTCAGGGAAGGCTTTAATATGGAGTTGGTCACCCCTATAACAGCCTCCACTCTTCTGGGAAGGCATTAATATGGAGTTGGTCCCTCCTTTGCTGCTATAACAGCCCCCACTCTTCTGGGAAGGCTTTAATATGGAGTTTGTCCCCCTATAACAGCCTCCACTCTTCAGGGAAGTCATTAATATGGAGTTGGACCCCTTTGCTGCTATAACAGCCTCCACTCTTCTGGGAAGGCTTTAATATGGAGTTGGTCCCCCTTTGCTGCTATAACAGCCTCCACTCTTCTGGGAAGGCTTTAATATGGAGTTGGACCCCTTTGCTGCTATAACAGCCTCCACTCTTCTGGGAAGGCTTTAATATGGAGTTGGACACCCCCTATAACAGCCTCCACTCTTCTGGGAAGGCATTAATATGGAGTTGGA
>NW_024607357.1:15000-24039 GCF_018296145.1 Oncorhynchus tshawytscha | reverse complement strand
AGTAATGCATTTGTGAGAATTCTATAGCAATATAGAATGGGAAAGCGGCCTTGCGTTTGGACAATTAATAGACACTACAAGAAATCAAACCCAATAAAAAACATGTCAGTCTTGTCCGGGACCAGACACAGACTGCTGCGCCATAGCCAATCAGAGCTACAGTAGGCCTTTATGCAAATAAGCCATTTTCTACACTGGCCTGCCATCATTCACTTTGAACTGGACTGTGTGTTTACAGGCAGTAGGGCCTGTCATCATTCACTATGAACTGGACTGTGTGTTTACAGGCAGTAGGGCCTGTCATCATTCACTATGAACTGGACTGTGTGTTTACAGGCAGTAGGGCCTGTCATCATTCACTATGAACTGGACTGTGTGTTTATAGCAGTAGGGCCTGTCATCATTCACTATGAACTGGACTGTGTGTTTACAGGCAGTAGGGCCTGTTATCATTCACTATGAACTGGACTGTGTGTTTACAGGCAGTAGGGCCTGTTATCATTCACTATGAACTGGACTGTGTGTTTACATGCAGTAGGGCCTGTCATCATTCACTATGAACTGGACTGTGTGTTTACAGGCAGTAGGGCCTGTCATCATTCACTATGAACTGGACTGTGTGTTTACATGCAGTAGGGCCTGTTATCATTCACTATGAACTGGACTGTGTGTTTACAGGCAGTAGGGTCTGTCATCATTCACTATGAACTGGACTGTGTGTTTACATGCAGTAGGGCCTGTCATCATTCACTATGAACTGGACTGTGTGTTTACATGCAGTAGGGCCTGTTATCATTCACTATGAACTGGACTGTGTGTTTACAGGCAGTAGGGCCTGTTATCATTCACTATGAACTGGACTGTGTGTTTACAGGCAGTAGGGCCTGTCATCATTCACTATGAACTGGACTGTGTGTTTACAGGCAGTAGGGCCTGCCATCATTCACTATGAACTGGACTGTGTGTTTACAGGCAGTAGGGCCTGTTATCATTCACTATGAACTGGACTGTGTGTTTACAGGCAGTAGGGCCTGTTATCATTCACTATGAACTGGACTGTGTGTTTACAGGCAGTAGGTCCTGTCATCATTCACTATGAACTGGACAGTGTGTTTACATGCAGTAGGGCCTGTTATCATTCACTATGAACTGGACTGTGTGTTTACATGCAGTAGGGCCTGTTATCATTCACTATGAACTGGACTGTGTGTTTTTACAGGCAGTAGGGCCTGTCATCATTCACTATGAACTGGACTGTGTGTTTACAGGCAGTAGGGCCTGCCATCATTCACTATGAACTGGACTGTGTGTTTACAGGCAGTAGGGCCTGTTATCATTCACTATGAACTGGACTGTGTGTTTACAGGCAGTAGGGCCTGTTATCATTCACTATGAACTGGACTGTGTGTTTACAGGCAGTAGGGCCTGTTATCATTCACTATGAACTGGACTGTGTGTTTACAGGCAGTTGGGCCTGTCATCATTCACTATGAACTGGACTGTGTGTTTACAGGCAGTTGGTCCTGCCATCATTCACTATGAACTGGACTGTGTGTTTATAGCAGTAGGGCCTGTTATCATTCACTATGAACTGGACTGTGTGTTTACATGCAGTAGGGCCTGTTATCATTCACTATGAACTGGACTGTGTGTTTACAGGCAGTAGGTCCTGTCATCATTCACTATGAACTGGACTGTGTGTTTACATGCAGTAGGGCCTGTTATCATTCACTATGAACTGGACTGTGTGTTTACAGGCAGTAGGGCCTGTCCTCATTCACTATGGACTGTGTGTTTACAGGCAGTAGGGCCTGTCATCGTTCCCTTTGAACTGGACTGTGTGTTTACAGGCACTATGAACTGGACTGTGTGTTTACAGGCAGTAGGGCCTGTCCTCATTCACTATGAACTGTGTGTTTACAGGCAGTAGGGCCTGTCATCATTCACTATGAACTGTGTGTTTACAGGCAGTAGGGCCTGCCATCATTCACTATGAACTGGACTGTGTGTTTACAGGCAGTAGGGCCTGTTATCATTCACTATGAACTGGACTGTGTGTTTACATGCAGTAGCAACAGCGTGACTTTAGATCATTATAATACATTCACCAAAAGACACAAAAACACCTGAATGGATTTTTGTAAATATGTAAATACCACAGGAGTCCTGTTACATTTGGGAACTTTACAGTCCTATTGATCATACAACCATGAACAGGTAGGCTTTCTCCTACGCACAACAACAACAACAACAAGATAAACAACTATCAAATCAAATCAAATCAAATCTTATTTGTCACATACACATGGTTAGCAGATGTTAATGCGAGTGTAGCGAAATGCTTGTGCTTCTAGTTCCGACAATGCAGTAATAACGAGCAAGTAATCTAACTAACAATTCAAAAAAACTACTGTCTTATACACAGTGTAAGGGGATAAAGAATATGTACATAAGGATGCTAACTAATGCTAGCCAGAGCGAGATGAGCTAAACTCTAATGAGGGAACACTAGATAAACCCTCTCAAACCTGTCCAGCTAGTTGGCTGTCAAAATTGCACTGATAAAGGATGTGGGAATAGTAGCCTGCTCGCCCTGTTGCAGCTTGCCTGCCAATGCACGCCTGTCTCAACCCACGTTTTGACTACTGAATGGGAACCTGCCCGCCCATTTGATCGATGCCAAATACATTTGATTGACATCTAAGAGATATGTTCTAACTGTGGAAAAAGTCATTCAAGTTCAGCATTGCTAGCTAGCAAAGTGATTAACACTTCTCGCTAGCCAATCAAATGACACCTGGATCTCTAATTGTTGCCACCGAAAAACGATATGGGGGGGCGACGACCGTCGGCCACTCACCCACTTATCCAATGACATCCTCCCAGCAGCTAGTTAGTTAGTTAACGTTCGACTCCGTGTTTCTAGGTTGCTAAATGAATAGATACATAAATAGATAAGCTAGTCTATTAACCACCTTATGACTGACTTGTGATCATTGCACTTGCTAGTTTGATGGTATTGTAACATTCCCAGCCTTAGTTACATTTGTTTATTTTTTTATCCAAATATATAGATTGATTGAAACTGAAATAGTGCATCCCGAAATGGCTGCAGGAAGCAAACAATGTTACCAGCTGTTATTTACAACCTGAAAGCAATATTTTGGGGGGATTAACAAGAAATGCATTGGTGAATTATATGAATTATGTGTTGAACTGCATCCACCTATTCTGACAACAACGCTTTTCTCTTCGCCGGGAACGTGGAGGCACACAGAAACTATTGTAAAGCCTTTTCATTAAAGTTTTTATTAAACTTTATATGGCACCTATTCCTATGTAGTGCACTACTTTATATGGCACCCTATTCCCTATGTAGTGCAATACTTTATATGGCACCCTATTCTCTATGTAGTGCACTACTTTATATGGCACCCTATTCCCTATGTAGGCCACTACTTTATATGGCACCCTATTCCTATGTAGTGCACTACTTTATATGGCACCCTATTCCTATGTAGTGCACTACTTTATATGGCACCCTATTCCCTATGTAGTGCACTACTTTATATGGCACCCTATTCCCTATGTAGTGCAATACTTTATATGGCACCCTATTCTCTATGTAGTGCACTACTTTATATGGCACCCTATTCCCTATGTAGGCCACTACTTTATATGGCACCCTATTCCCTATGTAGTGCACTACTTTATATGGCACCCTATTCCTATGTAGTGCACTACTTTATATGGCACCCTATTCCCTATGTAGTGCACTACTTTATATGGCACCCTATTCCCTATGTAGTGCACTACTTTATATGGCACCCTATTCCCTATGTAGTGCACTACTTTATATGGCACCCTATTCCCTATGTAGGCCACTACTTTATATGGCACCCTATTCCCTATGTAGTGCACTACTTTATATGGCACCCTATTCCCTATGTAGTGCAATACTTTATATGGCACCCTATTCTCTATGTAGTGCACTACTTTATATGGCACCCTATTCCCTATGTAGGCCACTACTTTATATGGCACCCTATTCCCTATGTAGTGCAATACTTTATATGGCACCCTATTCTCTATGTAGTGCACTACTTTATATGGCACCCTATTCCCTATGTAGGCCACTACTTTATATGGCACCCTATTCCCTATGTAGTGCACTACTTTATATGGCACCCTATTCCCTATGTAGTGCACTACTTTATATGGCACCCTATTCCCTATGTAGTGCACTACTTTATATGGCACCCTATTCCCTATGTAGTGCACTACTTTATATGGCACCCTATTCCCTATGTAGTGCACTACTTTATATGGCACCCTATTCCCTATGTAGTGCACTAGTTTTGATACAGGTGCCATTTAGGATGCATCCCCAAACTGGGGATTTGATATTTTTCACTGATATTATTATGATTGTCTGTTTGTTTCATATCTGCAAAGTAGTTAAAAAACCGCTGTCAGTTCCACTTTATCATGCGATATGCAATGTACTGTATATTAAATATGTATGGTAACTGTGGATTTGCAAGGAAAAGAGGTGTTAGGTTGATAAGTGTGTCCTTGAATGGTTATGGGTTACATTTCCTCAGCCCTCACCCCACAGCATACCAAACAAACTAGTCTCAGGGGTCAGGCATTTCAAATCACAGTTTGTGCCTTTAAGGGGTTGATAAACACATTGTATACCTCCTCGGATGTTGTTGTTGTTGTTTACCTGAAGTCTTGTGTTGGATGCAACCACCAAACCGTTTCTCAAATGGAGTGCCAATTCTCTATGTGAGAACCACTGAGGAGAGAATTAAAATATATTAATATATTAAGGTGTCGCTCTAATCCTCCATAGCATTATAACTGCATCATAATGCATTATACATACACACTTTATGTATAGTGTTCTTCCACTAAATAGAGCAAAGTCACTCCTGAAAACATATCCTGAAAACATATCCTGAAAACATATCGTGAAAACATCCTGAAAACATATCGTGAAAACATATCGTGAAAACATATCGTGAAAACATATCCTGAAAACATATTCTGAAAACAAAACAGTTGTCAGTGTAAGAGCACAAGAGTAAAAACACATTGTGTTCACGAGTGTGGGGCTGATGTGTAGCTAGCTACTGGTAGATGTAAGAAAAACGTTCCTACTGGAAAGCGAAGGTACTCCCGAAGAGGTTTTTGGCAGCTCGGAAGTTGGACTCTTTGGCAGGAGGACTGTTGAGTAGAAGGAACTGGTGTGGGGTGTGCATGAACTTCAGCTGCTGCAGTCGTGACAGAGAGACAGGAGACAACAACACCAGAGACTTATCACTTACAGGAAGCATCCTAAATGGCACCTGTATCAAAACTAGTGCACTACATAGGGAATAGGGTGCCATATAAAGTATTGCACTACATAGGGAATAGGGTGTCATATAAAGTAGTGCACTACATAGGGAATAGGGTGCCATATAAAGTAGTGGCCTACATAGGGAATAGGGTGCCATATAAAGTAGTGCACTACATAGGGAATAGGGTGCCATATAAAGTAGTGCACTACATAGGGAATAAGGTGCCATATTGGATATCAAATATGCTGGTGGGCAATTGTATTAGTTTAAAATAATATAATTTCCCAATTTACTTTAGCATACTTTATAGCTCAGTTTTTGATTTATTGACACCATTTTATAAAAATGAAATGTATAGAATGTATAATTCAAAAACTGAGCTATATTGTATGCTCAAGTAAATTGGGAAATTATATTTTGTTTTAACTAATACAATTACCCACCAGCATATGTTTCAGTAGGTATAGGGTTATTTTCTGCTTATGCATCCTCATGTCGACATCCAAACCCCCCACTGGTGTGCCTGGCCAAAGAGCTCTATTTTCACGTCATCCGACAGATGTAAACGCCTGGCTATTTAGCTTCCGCTGGTCCTGGGGCTCTTGGTAAGGTCAACGGCATCATGAACTTTACCCAGTTCCAAGACATTTTCACCAAAAACCTGGATACCCATGCCATGAGGGTGAAACTTGGCCACAAGTAGATTTTCCAAGAAAGACAATCAACCGAGCACACATCAAACAAAGTCTCCGGACTTAAACCCCATTTAAAACACTGTGGTTTGAATTGAAAAGGGCCAGTCCATAAGAACAGATGAAGGATATCAACGATCTGGAAAGATTCTGTACGGTGGAACGTTCTAAGATTCCCTCCAGATGTGTTCTAGAATCTAAGAAAACATTCTAGAATAAAAGCTCAGTGTCATTATCCCCAGTATTTGTATTAATTATTATGATAGTATGTGTTCTAGAATCTAAGAAAACATTCTAAAATAAAAGCTCAGTGCCATTATCCCCAGTATTTGTATTAATTATTATGATAGTATGTGTTCTAGAATCTAAGAAAACATTCTAAAATAAAAGCTCAGTGCCATTATCCCCAGTATTTGTATTAATTATTATGATTCCCTCCTGGTGTGTTCTAGAATCTAAGAAAACATTCTAGAATAAAAGCTCAGTGCCATTATCCCCAGTATTTGTATTAATTATTATGATTCCCTCCCGGTGTGTTCTAGAATCTAAGAAAACATTCTAGAATGAAAGCTCAGTGCCATTAACCCCAGTATTTGTATTAATTATTATGATAGTATGTGTTCTAGAATCTCATATTTTTTGTTGTTGTTGGTTGAAAAAGGCTCAGTGTCATTATCCTCACAAGGTGAGGTATTGAAAGGTCTTGACAGTGTCATTATCCTCACAAGGTGAGGTATTGAAAGGTATTGACAGTGTCATTATCCAGACAAGGTGAGGTATTGAAAGGTATTGACAGTGTCATTATCCTCACAAGGTGAGGTATTGACAGTGTCATTATCCTCACAAGGTGAGGAATTGAAAGGTATTGACAACAGTTTTTATCCTCACAAGGTGAGGTATTGAAAGGTATTGACAGTGTCATTATCCAGACAAGGTGAGGTATTGAAAGGTATTGACAGTGTCATTATCCTCACAAGGTGAGGTATTGACAGTGTCATTATCCTCACAAGGTGAGGTATTGACAGTGTCATTATCTTCACAAGGTGAGGTATTGAAAGGTATTGAAAGGTATTGAAAGGTATTGACAGCAGTCATTTTTGACACCTATCTTTTGAAAGAAAAATATATTAGTATAAAATAATGTAATTTCCCATTTTGTTTTGAGTATACAATATAGCTCAGTACTTGAATTCAGCCAGACTTAATCACCATCAATATATAGATACTACATCATGTCTAGGCCAGACTTAATAACCATAAATATATAGATACTACATCATGTTAAGCCAGACTTAATCACCATAAATATATAGATACTACATCATGTTAAGCCAGACTTAATCACCATAAATATATAGATACTACATCATGTTAAGCCAGACTTAAAATCAAATCAAATCAAATTTTATTTGTCACATACACATGGTTAGCAGATGTTAATGCGAGTGTAGCGAAATGCTTGTGCTTCTAGTTCCGACAATGCAGTAATAACCAAGAAGTAATCTAACTAACAATTCCAAAAAAATAACCATAAATATATAGATACTATAATAACCATAAATATATAGATACTACATCATGTTAAGCCAGACTTAATCACCATAAATATATAGATACTACATCATGTCTAGGCCAGACTTAATAACCATAAATATATAGATACTACATCATGTCTAGTCCAGACTTAATAACCATAAATATATAGATACTACATCATGTCTAGTCCAGACTTAATAACCATAAATATATAGATACTACATCATGTCTAGTCCAGACTTAATAACCATAAATGTAGAGATATCATCACCAGGGATTGTTTAAAACAAATCTGTATAACGTCCCGTTCAACCCTCTACATAACTGACACACCTTTAATATGGAGTGAATTATTCAGTAATTAAGACCATTTGATGGTGAATGCCAGTAAAATGAACAATGTGATATCAAACCGATGTTCAGTTCTAGTATTTCTCTCATCTTCTCTTCATTAAGGACAAACGACGCAATTTCAATTTCATTTCAAATATTCTTAATTGCACCTGAGGAGGTACATAAAGGTTTATTGAAGGGAATATAAAACTCACTCTGGTAACTGGAAGTTTGACGATGTGTGACCTGTTACTGGATATTACCCTGAAGGGGGGAATAAGAAAACATTTATAGTCTTAACACTTTGTAATATAACACTTCCAGAAAAGTGACTGTTGTTGTATATCTCTGTCAGTGTCAAATCATACAGTTTCTGTGGGTGGTGAAATCAGAAATATTTTAAGAAATGATGAGATCGGGAAACTCTATTGGATTCGTATTAACACCCATTGAGTACATGGCCCTAGGTTGTCAATGGGCTGCATGGTGCATTCTGGGCCGCGTGGTGCATTCTGGGCCGCGTGGTGCATTCTGGGCCGCGTGGTGCATTCTGTGCTCATACCCTGACTTTTAGAAGCTGATTGCGTGGCAATTAGCTTAGCAGCCTCGTGACGCAGCATGACAACGTGAATGCGATTGGTCCACAGTCTTCTGGTCAGGGAATAATACATTCCTCCATTCACTGACCGTCAATATTCCCATCTCCTCATTTGTTAAAGTATTTCTGGTATAAATGTATCCGTCTACATGATGTTTGTCTGTGTACATTCAATATGACAGTCAGTGTTTCTGACTGCTCTGCAGTAAGGCCTGGAATGGTCATGTCTCAATGGTACACAATGGTGGAAAATATAAGAACAATGGTAGATAATTCTTACCATGTCAGTAAGGGGTTTCTTACCATGTCAGTAAGGGGTCTCTTACCATGTCAGTAAGGGGTTTCTTACCA
This sequence comes from Oncorhynchus tshawytscha, assembly GCF_018296145.1. Classification (NCBI taxonomy): domain Eukaryota; kingdom Metazoa; phylum Chordata; class Actinopteri; order Salmoniformes; family Salmonidae; genus Oncorhynchus; species Oncorhynchus tshawytscha. The sequence continues at coordinate 15,181 of NW_024607357.1, read as the reverse complement.
TGTCAGTAAGGGGTTTCTTACCATGGCAGTAAGGGGTTTCTTACCATGGCAGTAAGGGGTTTCTTACCATGTCAGTAAGGGGTTTCTTACCATGTCAGTAAGGGGTCTCTTACCATGTCAGTAAGGGGTTTCTTACCATGTCAGTAAGGGGTTTCTTACCATGTCAGTAAGGGGTTTCTTA
>NW_024607357.1:0-12500 GCF_018296145.1 Oncorhynchus tshawytscha | reverse complement strand
TAAGGCTGTTAGTAGGTTCAGGGTTAGTAAACCATACCCGGGGTTGAAGGCCTAAGGCTGTTAGTAGGTTCAGGGTTAGTAAACCATACCCGGGGTTGAAGGCCTAAGGCTGTTAGTAGGTTCAGGGTTAGTAAACCATACCCAGGGGTTGAAGGCCTAAGGCTGTTAGTAGGTTCAGGGTTAGTAAACCATACCCGGGGTTGAAGGCCTAAGGCTGTTAGTAGGTTCAGGGTTAGTAAACCATACCCGGGGTTGAAGGCCTAAGGCTGTTAGTAGGTTCAGGGTTAGTAAACCATACCCGGGGGTTGAAGGCCTAAGGCTGTTAGTAGGTTCAGGGTTAGTAAACCATACCCGGGGGTTGAAGGCCTAAGGCTGTTAGTAGGTTCAGGGTTAGTAAACCATACCCGGGGTTGAAGGCCTAAGGCTGTTAGTAGGTTCAGGGTTAGTAAACCATACCCGGGGTTGAAGGCCTAAGGCTGTTAGTAGGTTCAGGGTTAGTAAACCATACCCGGGGTTGAAGGCCTAAGGCTGTTAGTAGGTTCAGGGTTAGTACACCATACCCGGGGTTGAAGGCCTAAGGCTGTTAGTAGGTTCAGGGTTAGTAAACCATACCCGGGGTTGAAGGCCAGTGCCTGGGAGTCACACGGATCCACCACGGAGGGATATGGCTCAAAGATGACCACTTTCCTGGGAGACTCTAGAGCAGACCTACACATGGACACCAACAGGTCCACCACCTAGGAAACAGGAGGACTGGTTAAACTGTCTGTGTCTGTGTGTGTGTGTGTGTGTGTGTGTGTGTGTGTGTGTGTGTGTGTGTGTGTGTGTGTGTGTGTGTGTGTGTGTGTGTGTGTGTGTGTGTGTGTGTGTCATGTACCTGAGCTCCTGTGGCGATCTCGTCGGCTGCCTCGTTCATCACCCCAGTGTTTGAAAGGCAAACACACACAGTTCTCGCTCACAAACCGTGGGCTGTGGGGTGAACACACCACATAAACAGGATCAGATCATCAGGACGTCTAGGGCCAAAACAGTCTACTGTCTGGTACGTCTAGGGCCAAAACAGTCTACTGTCTGGTACATCTAGGGCCAAAACAGTCTACTGTCTGGTACGTCTAGGGCCAAAACAGTCTACTGTCTGGTACATCTAGGGCCAAAACAGTCTACTGTCTGGTACGTCTAGGGCCAAAACAGTCTACTGGACGGTTCGTCTAGGGCCAAAACAGTCTACTGGACGGTTCGTCTAGGTCTACGTACCGTAGACTGTTTAGCCCTAGGCATACCGTGCGTGCGTGCAGTGCATGCATGTGTGTATGTATGTGTGTATGTGTGTATGTATATGTATGTATGTATGTATGTATGTATGTATGTATGTATGTATGTATGTATGTATGTATGTATGTATGTGTGTGTGTGTGTGTGTGTGTGTGTGTGTGTGTGTGTGTGTGTGTGTGTGTGTGTGTGTGTGTGTGTGTGTGTGTGTGTGTGTGTGTGTGTGTGTGTGTGTGTGTGTGTGTGTGTGTGTGTGTGTGTGTGTGTGTGTGTGTGTGTGTGTGTGTGTGTGTGTGTGTGTGTGTGTGTGTGTGTGTGTGTGTGTATATGTATGTGTGTGTGTGTGTGTGTGTGTGTGTGTGTGTGTGTGTGCACGAGCGTGGTGTGTACTCACTCGGAGCATGGGTCCGTTCTGGAACACATGTGGTTCGTCACACACCACACAGAACTCATTCAGGACCGGAGTTCTCTGCTCAGCATATTCCATGGTCTGAAGAGACAACACAACACATCATAGTGGATCAAACCTCCTGTTGAGAACACCTTATAATGGGGTTGGCTAAAGTAAAGTTTACCTGTAAGGTTTTCTATAAGGTGGCAGTGTTTACCTGGACAAGGAAGCCTCTGTCTCTTATCGGAATGGACTTGGCCCCATTGTTTGGCTATAGAGGAAAAGAGGGTTGTTTAGTAATGCTGTCCGGACCTCTGGCAGTCTCTATGGGCGTGCCACAGGGTTCAATTCTCGGGCCGACTCTCTTCTCTGTGTACATCAATGAGGTTGCTCTTGCTGCTTCTGTATACTTCTGGCCCTTCTTTGGACACTGTGTTAACTAACCTCCAGACGAGCTTCAATGCCATACAACTCTCCTTCCATAGCCTCCTACTGCTCTTAAACGCAAGTAAAACTAAATGCATGCTATTCAACCAATCACTGCCCGCACCTGCTCGCCCGTCCAACATCACTACTCTGGACGGCTCTGACTTAGAATACGTGGACAACTACAAATACCTAGGTGTCTGGTTAGACTGTAAACTCTCCTTCCAGACTCATATTAAGCATCTCCAATCCAAAATTAAATCTAGAATTGGTTTCCTATTTCATTGAATTGGTTTCCTACACGTATGGTTTCCTATAAAATTGGTTAACTATTCGTGTTTCTAGTAACCATCAGCCAATCGTGAGAGGCCTACTGACCGGCGGGGGCGTGGCGAGCGAGGGGCGAGGATCCCGATGAGCCCTGAGGTAAGAGAGAGCCGCCTCCCCTCGGATGGAGACACAGAGTCCTTGAAGATGTCGGCTGCCTTGCCCATCTTGGTACTGCTGGAGTAGGACCTACAGTAACATGGAGGCATTGATGGGGTAGTAGGACCTACAGTAACATGGAGGCATTGATGAGGTAGTAGGACCTGAGGTAACATGGAGGCATTAATGAGGTAGTAGGACCTGAGGTAACATGGAGGCATTGATGAGGTAGTAGGACCTGAGGTAACATGGAGGCATTGATGAGGTAGTAGGACCTGAGGTAACATGGAGGCATTAATGAGGCAGTAGGACCTGAGGTAACATGGAGGCATTGATGAGGCAGTAGGACCTACAGTAACATGGAGTTATTGATGAGGTAGTAGGACCTGAGGTAACATGGAGGCATTGATGAGGTAGTAGGACCTGAGGTAACATGGAGGCATTGATGAGGCAGTAGGACCTGAGGTAACATGGAGGCATTGATGAGGCAGTAGGACCTGAGGTAACATGGAGTTATTGATGAGGTAGTAGGACCTACAGTAACATGGAGGCATTGATGAGGCAGTAGGACCTGAGGTAACATGAAGGCATTGATGAGGTAGTAGGACCTACAGTAACATGGAGGCATTGATGAGGTAGTAGGACCTGAGGTAACATGGAGGCATTGATGAGGTAGTAGGACCTACAGTAACATGGAGGCATTGATGAGGCAGTAGGACCTACAGTAACATGGAGGCATTGATGAGGTAGTAGGACCTGCAGTAACATGGAGGCATTGATGAGGCAGTAGGACCTACAGTAACATGGAGGCATTGATGAGGTAGTAGGACCTACAGTAACATGGAGGCATTGATGAGGCAGTAGGACCTGAGGTAACATGGAGGCATTGATGAGGTAGTAGGACCTGAGGTAACATGGAGGCATTGATGAGGCAGTAGGACCTACAGTAACATGGAGGCATTGATGAGGCAGTAGGACCTACAGTAACATTGAGGCATTGATGAGGCAGTAGGACCTGAGGTAACATGGAGGCATTGATGAGGTAGTAGGACCTGAGGTAACATGGAGGCATTGATGAGGTAGTAGGACCTACAGTAACATGGAGGCATTGATGAGGCAGTAGGACCTACAGTAACATGGAGGCATTGATGAGGTAGTAGGACCTACAGTAACATGGATGCATTGATGAGGCAGTAGGACCTGAGGTAACATGGAGGCATTGATGAGGTAGTAGGACCTGAGGTAACATGGAGGCATTGATGAGGTAGTAGGACCTACAGTAACATGGAGGCATTGATGAGGTAGTAGGACCTACAGTAACATGGAGGCATTGATGAGGTAGTAGGACCTACAGTAACATGGAGGCATTGATGAGGCAGTAGGACCTGAGGTAACATGGAGGCATTGATGAGGCAGTAGGACCTACAGTAACATGGAGGCATTGATGAGGCAGTAGGACCTGAGGTAACATGGAGGCATTGATGAGGCAGTAGGACCTGAGGTAACATGGATGCATTGATGAGGTAGTAGGACCTACAGTAACATGGAGGCATTGATGAGGCAGTAGGACCTGAGGTAACATGGAGGCATTGATGAGGCAGTAGGACCTACAGTAACATGGAGGCATTGATGAGGCAGTAGGACCTACAGTAACATGGAGGCATTGATGAGGCAGTAGGACCTGAGGTAACATGGAGGCATTGATGAGGCAGTAGGACCTGAGGTAACATGGAGGCATTGATGAGGTAGTAGGACCTACAGTAACATGGAGGCATTGATGAGGCAGTAGGACCTGAGGTAACATGGAGGCATTGATGAGGCAGTAGGACCTGAGGTAACATGGAGGCATTGATGAGGTAGTAGGACCTGAGGTAACATGGAGGCATTGATGAGGCAGTAGGACCTGAGGTAACATGGAGGCATTGATGAGGCAGTAGGACCTGAGGTAACATGGAGGCATTGATGAGGCAGTAGGACCTGAGGTAACATGGAGGCATTGATGAGGCAGTAGGACCTGAGGTAACATGGAGGCATTGATGAGGTAGTAGGACCTACAGTAACATGGAGGCATTGATGAGGCAGTAGGACCTGAGGTAACATGGAGGCATTGATGAGGCAGTAGGACCTGAGGTAACATGGAGGCATTGATGAGGTCTATCTTGTTGTGGTTTATTTATTGGTGTTTAATGTATTAACTGGTGCCATCACATTTCTTCTGTGGCGGATTAAAGTTGATAAAGTCAGGCGCTACTATAGGTTTCTATGAAATGGGGTGCTCATCTGGGAACAGAGATGGTGATAACATCTCTCAAAAAAGACTGCAACAACAAAAGTATTTTTCTAATGCTATCTCATCTAATAAAAGAGCACCTATGCATTCTAAAATACTTGTGATGTTGCGGTGGATTTGGGAGATACCATTACCTTCTCTTTTTTTAAATTATCTTACCTGCTGAGGAGGTGGTGGTGGTGTTTCAGTCCATCTAATTCCTCCGTCCTGATAGAACCAGAGCACGACCTACTGAGCAGCCTGTGGTGCTTCAAACCTCCTCCAAGACTACCTCCTCCCCACCAGCGTGCTCACAGCGGGGGTCGCCGGAGCACAATCGGGGCAGGAGCTTGTGGGGAGTGGGGCGGAGGTCCTCTGGTTTGACCAAAGCTGAGCAGGGCCTGCCCAGGATGCGGCGGGGTTTGAGGGGCAGGGGTCCGGGACAGGGCCCTCCTCCATGGTCCAAACGGGGGTCTGTGCTTGACAGGGACTGGCCGAGGAGACGGTGGGTGGTCTTAGTTCCAGGGACCTCCGCTTCAACCTGCTGTTTAACGGTGCTGGAGCAGGTCTGGCCGAGGAGACGGTGGGTGGTCTTAGTTCCAGGGACCTCCGCTTCAACCTGCTGTTTAACGGTGCTGGAGCAGGTCTGGCCGAGGAGACGGTGGGATTTAGAGACGCCATCTTGTTCCGGCTTCAGATTCTTTTTGCTCTTGACACAGCCAGGAGGCGGGTAGCTGGGAGATCTAGGGAGAAAATTAAGATAAATTTATTGTCCAATGTGAGGCAGTAAACCTAGGTTCAATCCTGCCTAACCAATCAGAGAGCAAGGTGGAGCTACTAACATATCATACCAATCGGATCCTTTCAGACACAGTAAATGCCTATATGGTAAGGGATAAGAAATGTCTGTAGTTCAATTATAGTGACAGACCGGTTCATATATATAATTCTGTTTAGGGTCGCAAAATTCAGGTAACTTTCCTGAAATTCAGAGGTTTTCCAGAAATCCTGGTTGGAAGATTCACTATTTCCTGGTTGGAGGAATCAGCATTTCCTGGATGGAGGATTCAGTATTTCCTGGTTGGAGGAATCAGCATTTCCTGGATGGAGGATTCAGTATTTCCTGGTTGGAGGAATCAGCATTTCCTGGCTGGAGGATTCAGTATTTCCTGGCTGGACGATTCAGTATTTCCTGGCTGGAGGATTCAGTATTTCCTGGCTGGAGGATTCCATGTTTCCTGCTTATACCCTCCTGATACCGGGAATCTTCCAACCAGGATTTCTAGAAAACCTCTGAATTTCAGGAAAGTTACCTGAATTTTGCGACCCTACTTCTGTTAGACATCAAATGTCAGTGTTCTGAAAATGACAGTGCTGATGTTTCTCTGACCTGCGGAGGGTTGAGAAGATGTGGAGGGGAGATTTGACCTTCTTCTTGTTCTTGTTGTGAAGGGAGTTGAGCTTCTCTTCACTTTGGTGTTTCCACTGCTGGGTGACAAATGTCTGCATTATCCTGGAGAGAAACAAGGAACAAATGTCTGCATTATCCTGGAGAGAAACCAGGAACAAATGTCTGCATTATCCTGGAGAGAAACAAGGAACAAATGTCTGCATTATCCTGGAGAGAAACCAGGAACAAATGTCTGCATTATCTGTGTATTACATTGTAACAAGTAATATGAGTCCTCTAGTGTTTAAAGCCACATCTTAGCACCACCAAACACTTACTTCTTCAACTGATGTCCAAGTCCAAACCGGTCCTTAGTCGATGCCTGGAACACGTCCACCGTGGGGACTGGGGAACACAATACATATTTCATGATGGAAACATAAAGCAATCCAATGTTGCTGCATTGGGGAGGCAGGGTAGCCTAGTGGTTAGAGTGTTGGACTAGTAACCGGAAGGTTGCAAGTTCAAATCCCGAGCCAAAAGGTACAGAATCTGTCGTTCTGCCCCTGTTTCTAGGCTGTCATTGAAAATAAGAATTTGTTCTTAACTGACTTGCCTGGTTAAATAAAGGTAAAATAAAATGCAGACAGTCCAGTGTGGTTTAATATGTCAGTCCAGAGGTGTGGTTTAATATGTCAGTCCAGAGGTGTGGTTTAATGTCAGTCCAGTGTGGTTTAATATGTCAGTCCAGTGGTGTGGTTTAATATGTCAGTCCAGAGGTGTGGTTTAATATGTCAGTCCAGTGGTGTGGTTTAATATGTCAGTCCAGTGTGGTTTAATATGTCAGTCCAGTGGTGTGGTTTAATATGTCAGTCCAGTGGTGTGGTTTAATATGTCAGTCCAGTGGTGTGGTTTAATATGTCAGTCCAGTGGTGTGGTTTAATATGTCAGTCCAGTGTGGTTTAATATGTCGCTGTCATGCCCTGACCTTAGAGAGATGTTTTATTTCTCTATTTGGTTAGGTCAGGGTGTGATGTGTGGGGTGGGCATTCTATGTTTTTGTATTTCTATGTTTTGGCTGGGTATGCTTCTCAATCAGGGACAGCTGTCTATCGTTGTCTCTGATTGGGAACCATACTTAGGTAGCCCTTTTTCAGTGTGGGTAGGTTATTTCCTTTGTGGCACTTAGCCCTGTAAGCTTCACGGTTGTTGCGTTCGTTTGTTGTTTTGTTTTGTTGGCGACATTTTAAAATAAAATAAAAGGTACGCTCAACACGCTTTGGTCTACTTCCAACGACACCCGTGACAGTCGCTGCATGCAGACAGTCAAGTGGTATGGTTGTGTGTGTGTGTGTGTGTGTCTGGTACCTGGTCCATTCAGGTACTGTGTCAGAGAGCAGTGTAGACGCACGATCACCGGCTCCCTGCGGATCACGTCCCACGCCAGGGCTATTTCCTCCTGATGGAATCAAAACAGGATAATACGACGCAGCACACAATATTCAGGGACCCATTTCAGCTTGATCGCTACTGTCATAACATGTCCTACCACTCCTGAAATACAACTTCTACATTTCTAAACTAAGAATTCAAAGCATAAACAATCTCAGACATTTTCTTTTCACCCACCCGCTATGCCCTTTCTGTCAGATATTACAGACACAGTGATACGCTACTACATTACCAGTAAATCAGATCAACTCTTACCGGCCCATCTTCCATTGCGTTAGGAGACGGAATGCAAGGCAATGAGAATGGCATAAATGGCATACTTACATCTAGGAAACTGACGTCAATGTGCAGATCGATGTCCACGTCATCAATCGCACCGTATTCCCTAAACAATATAAAATATATCACGACGTTACTGTTTCCATTCATCATTACTGTTTCCATTCATCATTACTGTTTCCATTCATCATTCCATTCATCATTACTGTTTCCATTCATCATTACTGTTTCCATTCTTCATCAGAACACATTACTGTTTCCATTCATCATTACTGTTTCCATTCATCATTACTGTTTCCATTCATCATTACTGTTTCCATTCATCATTACTGTTTCCATTCTTCATCAGAACACATTACTGTTTCCATTCATCATTACTGTTTCCATTCATCATTACTGTTTCCATTCATCATTACTGTTTCCATTCATCATTACTGTTTCCATTCATCATTACTGTTTCCATTCTTCATCAGAACACATTACTGTTTCCATTCATCATTACTGTTTCCATTCATCATTACTGTTTCCATTCATCATTACTGTTTCCATTCATCATTACTGTTTCCATTCATCATTACTGTTTCCATTCATCATTACTGTTTCCATTCATCATTACTGTTTCCATTCATCATTACTGTTTCCATTCATCATTACTGTTTCCATACATCATTACTGTTTCCATTCATCATTACTGTTTCCATTCATCATTACTGTTTCCATTCATCATTACTGTTTCCATTCATCATTACTGTTTCCATTCATCATTACTGTTTCCATTCATCATTACTGTTTCCATTCATCATTACTGTTTCCATACATCATTACTGTTTCCATTCATCATTACTGTTTCCATTCATCATTACTGTTTCCATTCATCAGAACACATTACTGTTTCCATTCATCATTACTGTTTCCATTCATCATTACTGTTTCCATTCATCATTACTGTTTCCATACATCATTACTGTTTCCATTCATCATTACTGTTTCCATTCATCAGAACACATTACTGTTTCCATTCATCATTACTGTTTCCATTCATCATTACTGTTTCCATTCATCATTAGTGTTTCCATTCATCATTACTGTTTCCATTCATCAGAACACATTACTGTTTCCATTCATCATTACTGTTTCCATACATCATTACTGTTTCCATTCATCATTACTGTTTCCATTCATCATTACTGTTTCCATTCATTATTACTGTTTCCATACATCATTACTGTTTCCATTCATCATAACTGTTTCCATTCATCATTACTGTTTCCATTCATCAGAACACATTACTGTTTCCATTCATCATTACTGTTTCCATTCATCAGAACACATTACTGTTTCCATTCATCATTACTGTTTCCATTCATCAGAACACATTACTGTTTCCATTCATCAGAACACATTACTGTTTCCATTCATCATTACTGTTTCCATTCATCAGAACACATTACTGTTTCCATTCATCATTACTGTTTCCATTCATCAGAACACATTACTGTTTCCATTCATCATTACTGTTTCCATTCATCATTACTGTTTCCATTCATCATTACTGTTTCCATTCATCAGAACACATTACTGTTTCCATTCATCATTACTGTTTCCATTCATCATTACTGTTTCCATTCATCATTACTGTTTCCATTCATCAGAACACATTACTGTTTCCATTCATCATTACTGTTTCCATTCATCATTACTGTTTCCATTCATCATTACTGTTTCCATTCATCATAACTGTTTCCATTCAACACCTCAATAGCTCAACATCTCAATACCTCAACACCTCAACATCTCAACACCTCAACATTTCAACATCAACACCTCAATATCTCAACACCTCAACATCAACACCTCAACATCTCAATACCTCAACATCTCAGCACCTAAATATCTCAACATCAACACCTCAATATCTCAACAATTCAACATCAACACCTCAATAGCTCAACATCTCAATACCTCAACACCTCAACATCTCAATACCTCAACATCTCAATACCTCAACATTTCAACACCTCAACATTTCAACATCTCAACATTTCAACACCTCAACATGCCACAGCGATATTGATTTAGTCTTTTCCAACTTTAAAACATGCTTGAAGTTGTATATAAGCATTACAATGAACAGTTACCCTTTAATCTATCTACTCTTTAATCTATCTACCCTTTAATATATCTACCCTTTAATATATCACTACCCTTTAATATATCTACCCTTTAATATATCACTACCGTTTAATATATCTACCCATTAATATATCACCACCCTTTAATATATCACTACCCTTTAATATATCTACCCTTTATACATCTACCCTTTAATATATCACCACCCTTTAATATATCACCACCCTTTAATATATCACCACCCTTTAATATATCACTACCCTTTAATATATCAATACCCTTTAATATATCACCACCCTTTAATATATCACCACCCTTTAATATATCACCACCCTTTAATATATCTCTACCCTTTAATATATCAATACCCTTTAATATATCACTACCCTTTAATATATCACTACCCTTTAATATATCACCACCCTTTAATATATCACTACCCTTTAATATATCATTACACTTTAATATATCACTACCCTTTAATATATCTACCCTTTAATATATCTACCCTTTAATATATCACTACCCTTTAATATATCACTACCCTTTAATATATCACTACCCTTTAATATATCACTACCCTTTAATATATCACTACCCTTTAATATATCACTACCCTTTAATATATCTACCCTTTAATATATCACTACCCTTTAATATATCTACCCTTTAATATATCACTACCCTTTAATATATCACCACCCTTTAATATATCACCACCCTTTAATATATCACTACCCTTTAATATATCTACCCTTTAATATATCACCACCCTTTAATATATCACCACCCTTTAATATATCACTACCCTTTAATATATCTACCCTTTAATATATCACTACCCTTTAATATATCACTACCCTTTAATATATCTACCCTTTAATATATCACTACCCTTTAATATATCACTACCCTTTAATATATCTACCCTTTAATATATCTACCCTTTAATATATCACTACCCTTTAATATATCACTACCCTTTAATATATCACTACCCTTTAATATATCTACCCTTTAATATATCTACCCTTCAATATATCACTACCCTTTAATATATCACTACCCTTTAATATATCACCACCCTTTAATATATCACCACCCTTTAATATATCACTACCCTTTAATATATCTACCCTTTAATATATCACCACCCTTTAATATATCACTACCCTTTAATATATCACTACCCTTTAATATATCACTACCCTTTAATATATCACTACCCTTTAATATATCACTACCCTTTAATATATCACTACCCTTTAATATATCACTACCCTTTAATATATCTACCCTTTAATATATCACTACCCTTTAATATATCACTACCCTTTAATATATCTACCCTTTAATATATCACTACCCTTTAATATATCACTACCCTTTAATATATCTACCCTTTAATATATCTACCCTTCAATATATATCACTACCCTTTAATATATCACTACCCTTTAATATATCAATACCCTTTAATATATCACTACCCTTTAATATATCTACCCTTTAATATATCACTACCCTTTAATATATCACTACCCTTTAATATATCTACCCTTTAATATATCACTACCCTTTAATATATCACTACCCTTTAATATATCTACCCTTTAATATATCTACCCTTCAATATATATCACTACCCTTTAATATATCACTACCCTTTAATATATCACTACCCTTTAATATATCACTACCCTTTAATATATCACTACCCTTTAATATATCTACCCTTTAATATATCACTACCCTTTAATATATCACTACCCTTTAATATATCACTACCCTTTAATATATCACTACCCTTTAATATATCTACCCTTTAATATATCACTACCCTTTAATATATCACTACCCTTTAATATATCTACCCTTTAATATATCACTACCCTTTAATATATCACTACCCTTTAATATATCTACCCTTTAATATATCTACCCTTCAATATATATCACTACCCTTTAATATATCACTACCCTTTAATATATCAATACCCTTTAATATATCTACCCTTTAATATATCTACCCTTTAACATATCATAGGGTTAATGGAATGTAGAACAATAGTTTAAGAATTGCTCTTCCTCTGTCCAGGATACACCCGAAAAGAATACACTTCATTTTGTTTTCTTTTTTCTACTTGGTCAGAAGAAGCTGTTACTGGACTGTACTGACTAAAACAGTTGTTAACCTTTAAGGTTTATATTCTAAGTGAAACAAAAATGTTCAGTAATATTCCATGATGTTCTTAAAAATATATGTGTTGACTGAATATACGCGAGTCGTGTCTGCTAAATGAACAAGTTGACGGAACAGCCATTATACCTCGGGCTACTGAGCACAAATAAATAAAACTCAAAACGACAGCATCAAACGAAGCAGACAATGTGGGAGTGGGTCTTTGCTGATGTGATAAAGAAGCTGAATGAAAAAGAGTACAGGGAAGAAAACCCCACAGGCC
>NW_024607356.1:15000-24036 GCF_018296145.1 Oncorhynchus tshawytscha | reverse complement strand
AAACACAAGCATTGTTAGATATTACTGTACTGTTGGAAACATCTGAGGAACACAAAAATAAATGTATTGTTAGATATTACTGCACTGTTGGAAGAACAGTCAGGAACACACACCTCCTCAGTATTGAAGAGTAAACTATATACCACACCTCCTCAGTCCTTATCTGTGGTACTGTATATTAACTATATACCACACCTCCTCAGTCCTTATCTGTGGTACTGTATATTAACTATATACCACACCTCCTCTTATCTGTGGTACTGTCATATCTGTGGTACCTGTATATTAACTATATACCACACTGTGGTACTCCTCAGTCCTTATCTGTGGTACTGTATATTAACTATATACCACACCTCCTCAGTCCTTATCTGTGGTACTGTATATTAACTATATACCACACCTCCTCAGTCCTTATCTGTGGTACTGTATATTAACTATATACCACACCTCCTCAGTCCTTATCTCTTGTACTGTATATTAACTATATACCACACCTCCTCAGTCCTTATCTGTGGTACTGTATATTAACTATATACCACACCTCCTCAGTCCTTATCTGTGGTACTGTATATTAACTATATACCACACCTCCTCAGTCCTTATCTGTGGTACTGTATATTAACTATATACCACACCTCCTCAGTCCTTATCTGTGGTACTGTATATTAACTATATACCTGTACACCACACCTCCTCAGTCCTTATCTGTGGTACTGTATATTAACTATATACCACACCTCCTCAGTCCTTATCTGTGGTACTGTATATTAACTATATACCACACCTCCTCAGTCCTTATCTGTGGTACTGTATATTAACTATATACCACACCTCCTCAGTCCTTATCTGTACTGTATATTAACTATATATCTGTGGTACACCTCACTCCTCAGTCCTTATCTGTGGTACTGTATATTAACTATATACCACACCTCCTCAGTCCTTATCTGTGGTACTGTATATTAACTATATACCACACCTCCTCAGTCCTTATCTGTGGTACTGTATATTAACTATATACCACACCTCCTCAGTCCTTATCTGTGGTACTGTATATTAACTATATACCACACCTCCTCAGTCCTTATCTGTGGTACTGTATAACTATATACCACACCTCCTCAGTCCTTATCACTGTATATTAACTATATACCACACCTCCTCAGTCCTTATCTGTGGTACTGTATATTAACTATATACCACACCTCCTCAGTCCTTATCTGTGGTACTGTATATTAACTATATACCACACCTCCTCAGTCCTATCTGTGGTACTGTATATTAACTATATACCACACCTCCTCAGTCCTTATCTGTGGTACTGTATATTAACTATATACCACACCTCCTCAGTCCTTATCTGTGGTACTGTATATTAACTATATACCACACCTCCTCAGTCTCAGTCCTTATCTGTGGTACTGTATATTAACTATATACCACACCTCCTCAGTCCTTATCTGTGGTACTGTATATTAACTATATACCACACCTCCTCAGTCCTATCTGTGGTACTGTATATTAACTATATACCACATATTAACTCCACAGTCCTCAGTATCTGTGGTACTGTATATTAACTATATACCACACCTCCTCAGTCCTTATCTGTGTATACTGTATATTAACTATATACCACACCTCCTCAGTCTGTATATTAACTTATCCACACCTCCTCAGTCCTTATCTGGTACTGTATATTAACTATATACCACACCTCCTCAGTCCTTATCTGTGGTACTGTATATTAACTATATACCACACCTCCTCAGTCCTTATCTGTGGTACTGTATATTAACTATATACCACACCTCCTCAGTCCTTATCTGTGGTACTGTATATTAACTATATACCACACCTCCTCAGTCCTTATCTGTGGTACTGTATATTAACTATATACCACACCTCCTCAGTCCTTATCTGTGGTACTGTATATTAACTATATACCACACCTCCTCAGTCCTTATCTGTGGTACTGTATATTAACTATATACCACACCTCCTCAGTCCTTATCTGTGGTACTGTATATTAACTATATACCACACCTCCTCATCTGTCTGTATATTAACTATATCTGTCAGTACTGTATATTAACTATATACCACACCTCCTCAGTCCTTATCTGTGGTACTGTATATTAACTATATACCACACCTCCTCAGTCCTTATCTGTGGTACTGTATATTAACTATATACCACACCTCCTCAGTCCTTATCTGTGGTACTGTATATTAACTATATACCACACCTCCTCAGTCCTTATCTGTGGTACTGTATATTAACTATATACCACACCTCCTCAGTCCTTATCTGTGGTACTGTATATTAACTATATACCACACCTCCTCAGTCCTTATCTGTGGTACTGTATATTAACTATATACCACACCTCCTCAGTCCTTATCTGTGGTACTGTATATTAACTATATACCACACCTCCTCAGTCCTTATCTGTGGTACTGTATATTAACTATATACCACACCTCCTCAGTCCTTATCTGTGGTACTGTATATTAACTATATACCACACCTCCTCAGTCCTTATCTGTGGTACTGTATATTAACTATATACCACACCTCCTCAGTCCTTATCTGTGGTACTGTATATTAACTATATACCACACCTCCTCAGTCCTTATCTGTGGTACTGTATATTAACTATATACCACACCTCCTCAGTCCTCAGTCCTATATCTGTGGTACTGTATATTAACTATATACCACACCTCCTCAGTCCTTATCTGTGGTACTGTATATTAACTATATACCACACCTCCTCAGTCCTTATCTGTGGTACTGTATATTAACTATATACCACACCTCCTCAGTCCTTATCTGTGGTACTGTATATTAACTATATACCACACCTCCTCAGTCCTTATCTGTGGTACTGTATATTAACTATATACCACACCTCCTCAGTCCTTATCTGTGGTACTGTATATTAACTATATACCACACCTCCTCAGTCCTTATCTGTGGTACTGTATATTAACTATATACCACACCTCCTCAGTCCTTATCTGTGGTACTGTATATTAACTATATACCACACCTCCTCAGTCCTTATCTGTGGTACTGTATATTAACTATATACCACACCTCCTCAGTCCTTATCTGTGGTACTGTATATTAACTATATACCACACCTCCTCAGTCCTTATCTGTGGTACTGTATATTAACTATATACTGTCCTTATCTGTGGTACTGTATATTAACTATATACCACACCTCCTCAGTCCTTATCTACTGGTACTGTATATTAACTATATACCACACCTCCTCAGTCCTTATCTGTGGTACTGTATATTAACTATATACCACACCTCCTCAGTCCTTATCTGTGGTACTGTATATTAACTATATACCACACCTCCTCAGTCCTTATCTGTGGTACTGTATATTAACTATATACCACACCTCCTCAGTCCTTATCTGTGGTACTGTATATTAACTATATACCACACCTCCTCAGTCCTTATCTGTGGTACTGTATATTAACTATATACCACACCTCCTCAGTCATTATATACCTATATACACCCTCCTCAGTCCTTATCTGTGGTACTATTAACTATATTATATCCTAACTATATACCACACCTCCTCAGTCCTTATCTGTGGTACTGTATATTAACTATATACCACACACCTCCTCAGTCCTTATCTGTGGTACTGTATATTAACTATATACCACACCTCCTCAGTCCTTATCTGTGGTACTGTATATTAACTATATACCACACCTCCTCAGTCCTTATCTGTGGTACTGTATATTAACTATATACCACACCTCCTCAGTCCTTATCTGTGTTACTGTATATTAACTATATACCACACCTCCTCAGTCCTTATCTGTGGTACTGTATATTAACTATATACCACACCTCCTCAGTCCTTATCTGTGGTACTGTATATTAACTATATACCACACCTCCTCAGTCCTTATCTGTGGTACTGTATATTAACTATATACCACACCTCCTCAGTCCTTATCTGTGGTACTGTATATTAACTATATACCACACCTCCTCAGGCTTTATTGATTAATTACAACACATAGGTGTATTATAAGGCATTATAAAGGTCATTAAAATAATGATACATACGTCCTTCATAGAAACTGTTACCCTTCATATATTCTAACAACTCACATTTTAAGATTCATTATGTCATTTGTTCCATGTTAAGGGCTCTAACCTTGGAACAAAACTATTTGTCTCCCTCTTGCTGTTGCATGCAGTTCCTCTCTCTCTTCCTCCATTCCTCTAACCCCTCCCTCCTTCTAACCCCACCCCTCTGGCAGAACCAGGAAGTCCCTCCCCTTCCCACAAACTCTCTTCTGAGGAAACGAAACTGATCTGAGTCTCTGTGTCGTCTGTCTGTGTGAGAGTGAACAACCGTCCAAATGGCTCAACAGGGAGTTCTGCTGGACCAGGACCAGTTCTGTTGTTCTGTCTGTCTGGATCTACTGAAGGAGCCGGTCACTACTGCCTGTGGACACAGTTACTGTAGGAGCTGTATTGAGGGCTGCTGGGATCAGGATGATCTGAAAGGGGTCTATAGCTGTCCTCAGTGCAGAGAGACCTTCACTACAAGGCCTAATCTGAGGAAAAATAACATGTTGGCTGAGCTGGTGGAGAAACTGAGGAAGACAGGAATCCAGGCAGCTCCCCCTCCTGCTCTGTGCTATGCTGGACCTGGAGATGTGGTGTGTGTGATGTCTGCACTGGGACCAGAAAGCAGAAAGCCCTCATGTCCTGTCTGGCGTGTCTGGCCTCTTACTGTGAGACTCACCTCCAACCTCACTATGAATCTCCTGCTTTCAAGAAGCACAAGCTGGTCAAAGCCACGGCACAACTACAGGAGAAGATCTGCTCTCATCATGACAAACTGCTGGAGGTTTACTGTCGTACCGATCAGCAGTGTATCTGTCTGCTGTGTGTGATGGATGAACATAAAGGCCATGATACAGTGTCAGCTGCAGCAGAGAGGACTGAGAAACAGGTAAGACCAGAACAACTTGTTGGTGGCTGTCTGATAAACAAAGAATTAAAGATACAGTAGGAACTAAATCTGTTTGAATATGAGATCATTATATTATATACAATATGAAATGGATCCACAAATATGAACAAATATGAACAAATATGAACACAAACCTTGAGTATATTGAGTTTGTTACAAATGTATCACCATTTTCTAACGTCAAACACTATTATCATTCTGAATGGCCTTTTATGAGTCCAAAGTTCAGTCTCAACCCCTTGATACATGTAGGCCTACCATAAAAACTATAATCATTCACATAGCAACATAATATAATATCCGGTACTTCCGGCGCCGACAGAGATGGCCGCCTCGCTCGCGTTCCTAGGAAACTATGCAGTTTTTTGTTTTTTACGTGTTATTTCTTACACTAGTACCCCAGGTCATCTTAGGTTTCATTACATACAGCCGAGAAGAACTACTGAATATAAGATCAGCGTCAACTCACCATCAGTACGACCAAGAATATGTTTTTCGCGATGCGGATCCTGTGTTCTGCCTTACAACCAGTGTAACCGAGTGGATCACATGCAGCGACCAAAAAAAAAACGACTCAGAAAAAGAGGGAAACAAAGCGGTCTTCTGGTCAGACTCCGGAGACGGGTACATCGTGCACCACCCCTAGCATTCTTCTTGCCAATGTCCAGTCTCTTGACAACAAGGTTGATGAAATCCGAGCAAGGGTAGCATTCCAGAGGGACATCAGAGACTGTAACGTTCTTTGCTTCACGGAAACATGGCTCACTGGAGAGACCCAATCCCGAAGCGGTGCAGCCAGCGGGTTTCTCCACGCATCGCGCCGACAGAAACAAACATCTTTCTGGTAAGAAGAGGGGCGGGGACGTATGCCTTATGGCCAACGTGACATGGTGTGATGAAAGAAACATACAGGAACTCAAATCCTTCTGTTCAACTGATTTAGAATTCCTCACAATCAAATGTAGACCGCATTATCTACCAAGAGAATTCTCTTCGATTATAATCACAGCCGTATATATCCCCCTCAAGCAGACACATCGATGGCTCTGAACGAACTTTATTTAACTCTCTGCAAACTGCAAACGATTTATCCGGAGGCTGCATTCATTGTAGCTGGGGATTTTAACAAGGCTAATCTGAAAACAAGACTCCCTAAATTTTATCAGCATATCGATTGCGCAACCAGGGGTGGAAAGACCCTGGATCATTGTTACTCTAACTTCCGCGACACATATAAGGCCCTGCCCCCCCTTTGGAAAAGCTGACCACGACTCCATTTTGTTGATCCCTGCCTACAGACAGAAACTAAAACAAGAAGCTCCCACGCTGAGGTCTGTCCAACGCTGGTCCGACCAAGCTGACTCCACACTCCAAGACTGCTTCCATCACGTGGACTGGGAGATGTTTCGTATTGCGTCAGATAACAACATTGACGAATACGCTGATTCGGTGTGCGAGTTCATTAGAACGTGCGTTGAAGATGTTGTTCCCATAGCAACGATTAAAACATTCCCTAACCAGAAACCGTGGATTGATGGCAGCATTCGTGTGAAACTGAAGGCACGAACCACTGCTTTTAATCAGGGCAAGGTGTCTGGTAACATGACTGAATACAAACAGTGCAGCTATTCCCTCCGCAAGGCTATCAAACAAGCTAAGCGCCAGTACAGAGACAAAGTAGAATCTCAATTCAACGGCTCAGACACAAGAGGTATGTGGCAGGGTCTACAGTCAATCACGGACTACAGGAAGAAACCCAGCCCAGTCACGGACCAGGATGTCTTGCTCCCAGGCAGACTAAATAACTTTTTTGCCCGCTTTGAGGACAATACAGTGCCACTGACACGGCCTGCAACGGAAACATGCGGTCTCTCCTTCACTGCAGCCGAAGTGAGTAAGACATTTAAACGTGTTAACCCTCGCAAGGCTGCAGGCCCAGGCGGCATCCCCAGCCGCGCCCTCAGAGCATGCGCAGACCAGCTGGCGGTGTGTTTACGGACATATTCAATCAATCCCTATACCAGTCTGCTGTTCCCACATGCTTCAAGAGGGCCACCATTGTTCCTGTTCCCAAGAAAGCTAAGGTAACTGAGCTAACGACTACCGCCCGTAGCACTCACATCCGTCATCATGAAGTGCTTTGAGAGACTAGTCAAGGACCATATCACCTCCACCCTACCTGACACCCTTGACCCACTCCAATTTGCTTACCGCCCAAATAGGTCCACAGACGATGCAATCTCAACCACACTGCACACTGCCCTAACCCATCTGGACAAGAGGAATACCTATGTGAGAATGCTGTTCATCGACTACAGCTCGGCATTCAACACCATAGTACCCTCCAAGCTCGTCATCAAGCTCGAGACCCTGGGTCTCGACCCCCGCCCTGTGCAACTGGGTACTGGACTTCCTGACGGGCCGCCCCCAGGTGGTGAGGGTAGGCAACAACATCTCCTCCCCGCTGATCCTCAACACTGGGGCCCCACAGGGTGCGTTCTGAGCCCTCTCCTGTACTCCCTGTTCACCCACGACTGCGTGGCCATGCACGCCTCCAACTCAATCATCAAGTTTGCGGACGACACAACAGTGGTAGGCTTGATTACCAACAACGACGAGACGGCCTACAGGGAGGAGGTGAGGGCCCTCGGAGTGTGGTGTCAGGAAAATAACCTCACACTCAACGTCAACAAAACTAAGGAGATGATTGTGGACTTCAGGAAACAGCAGAGGGAACACCCCCATCCACATCGATGGAACAGTAGTGGAGAGGGTAGCAAGTTTTAAGTTCCTCGGCATACACATCACAGACAAACTGAATTGGTCCACTCACACAGACAGCATCGTGAGGAAGGCGCAGCAGCGCCTCTTCAACCTCAGGAGGCTGAAGAAATTCGGCTTGTCACCAAAAGCACTCACAAACTTCTACAGATGCACAATCGAGAGCATCCTGGCGGGCTGTATCACCGCCTGGTATGGCAACTGCACCGCCCTCAACCGTAAGGCTCTCCAGAGGGTAGTGAGGTCTGCACAACGCATCACCGGGGGCAAACTACCTGCCCTCCAGGACACCTACACCACCCGATGCTACAGGAAGGCCATAAAGATCACCAAGGACATCAACCACCCGAGCCACTGCCTGTTCACCCCGCTGCCATCCAGAAGGCGAGGTCAGTACAGGTGCATCAAAGCTGGGACCGAGAGACTGAAAAACAGCTTCTATCTCAAGGCCATCAGACTGTTAAACAGCCACCACTAACATTGAGTGGCTACTGCCAACACACTGTCAATGACACTGACTCTACTCCAGCCACTTTAATCATGGGAATCGATGGGAAATTATGTAAATATATCACTAGCCACTTTAAACAATGCTACCTTATATAATGTTACTTACCCTACATTGTCCATCTCATATGCATACGTTGATACAGTACTCTATATCATCGACTGCATCCTTATGTAATACATGTATCACTAGCCACTTTAACTATGCCACTTGGTTTACATACTTATCTCATATGTATATACTGTACTCGATATCATCTACTGTATCTTGCCTATGCTGCTCTGTACCATCACTCATTCATATATCCTTATGTACATATTCTTTATCCCCTTACACGGTGTATGACAGTAGTTTTTTTTGGAATTGTTAGTTAGATTACTTGCTCGTTATTACTGCATTGTCGGAACTAGAAGCACAAGCATTTCGCTACACTCGCATTAACATCTGCTAACCATGTGTATGTGACAAATAAAATTTGATTTGATTTGATTTGATTTGTAAAGGGACTTCCTCAGGATTGTAGACCTTCCTCTCTATGGGTCCTATGTCACATTACTATACTATTGATCTACTGGACTAATAAAGCTTGATAGCTCATTGAAGAGTGATTCTCCACAGAGGCAGCTGGGGATGAGTCAGCAGAAGGTCCAGCAGAGATTCCAGGAGAGAGAGAAGGAGCTGAAGGAGCTCCAACAGGCTGTGGAGTCTTTCAAG
>NW_024607356.1:0-12500 GCF_018296145.1 Oncorhynchus tshawytscha | reverse complement strand
CCATAAAGGGCAATGGGCTCTATGACTGATTCAAGTATTTTTAGCCAGATCCTAATTGGTATGTTGAAATTTATGTTTCTTTTGATGGCATAGAATGCCCTTCTTGCCTTGTCTCTCAGATCGTTCACAGCTTTGTGGAAGTTACCTGTGGTGCTGATGTTTAGGCCAAGGTATGTATAGTTTTTGTGTGCTCTAGGGCAACAGTGTCTAGATGGAATTTGTATTTGTGGTCCTGGTGACTGGACCTTTTTTGGAACACCATTATTTTGGTCTTACTGAGATTTACTGTCAGGGCCCAGGTCTGACAGAATCTGTGCATAAGATCTAGGTGCTGCTGTAGGCCCTCCTTGGTTGGTGACAGAAGCACCAGATCATCAGCAAACAGCAGACATTTGACTTTCTAGTAGGGGGAGGCCGGGTGCTGCAGACTTTTCTAGTGCCCTCGCCAATTCGTTGATATATATGTTGAAGAGGGTGGGGCTTAAGCTGCATCCCTGTCTAACCCCACGACCCTGTGTGAAGAAATGTGTGTTTTTTTGCCAATTTTAACCGCACACTTGTTGTTTGTGTACATGGATTTTATAATGTCGTATGTTTTACCCCCAACACCACTTTCCATCAGTTTGTATAGCAGACCCTCATGCCAGATTGAGTCGAAGGCTTTTTTGAAATCAACAAAGCATGAGAAGACTTTGCCTTTGTTTTGGTTTGTTTGATTGTCAATTAGGTGTGCAGGGTGAATACATGGTCTGTTGTACGGTAATTTGGTAATTTGGTAAAAAGCCAATTTGACATTTGCTCAGTACATTGTTTTCATTGAGGAAATGTACGAGTCTGCTGTTAATAATAATGCAGAGGATTTTCCCAAGGTTACTGTTGACACATATTCCACGGTAGTTATTGGGGTCAAATTTGTCTCCACTTTTGTGGATTGGGGTGATCAGTCCTTGGTTCCAAATATTGGGGAAGATGCCAGAGCTAAGTATGATGTTAAAGAGTTTTAGTATAGCCAATTGGAATTTGTTGTCTGTATATTTGATCATTTCATTGAGGATACCATCAACACCACAGGCCTTTTTGGGTTGGAGGGTTTTTATTTTGTCCTGTAACTCGTTCAAGGTAATTGGAGAATCCAGTGGGTTCTGGTAGTCTTTAATAGTTGATTCTAAGATCTGTATTTGATCATGTATATGTTTTTGCTCTTTATTCTTTATCTTTATTCTGATTTCTGACATGCTGTTCCTTCTTTTTCCGTAGTGTATTTCTGTATTGTTTTAGTGATTCACCATAGTGAAGGCGTAGACTCAGGTTTTCCGGGTCTCTATGTTTTTGGTTGGACAGGTTTCTCAATTTCTTTCTTAGATTTTTGCATTCTTCATCAAACCATTTGTCATTATTGTTAATTTTCTTCGGTTTTCTATTTGAGATTTTTAGATTTGATAGGGAAGCTGAGAGGTCAAATATACTGTTAAGATTTTCTACTGCCAAGTTTACACCTTCACTATTACAGTGGAACGTTTTACCCAGGAAATTGTCTAAGAGGGATTGAATTTGTTGTTGCCTAATTGTTTTTTGGTAGGTTTCCAAACTGCATTCCTTCCATCTATAGCATTTCTTAATGTTACTCAGTTCCTTTGGCTTTGATGCCTCATGATTGAGTATTGCTCTGTTTAAGTAGACTGTGATTTTGCTGTGGTCTGATAGGGGTGTCAGTGGGCTGACTGTGAACGCTCTGAGAGACTCTGGGTTGAGGTCAGTGATAAAGTAGTCTACAGTACTACTGCCAAGAGATGAGCTATAGGTGTACCTACCATAGGAGTCCCCTCGAAGCCTACCGTTGACTATGTACATACCCAGCGTGCGACAGAGCTGCAGGAGTTGTGACCCGTTTTTGTTGGTTATGTTGTCATAGTTGTGCCTAGGGGGGCATATGGGGGAGGGAATGCTGTCACCTCCAGGCAGGTGTTTGTCCCCCTGTGTGCTGAGGGTGTCAGGTTCTTGTCCGGTTCTGGCATTTAGGTCACCACAGACTAGTACATGTCCCTGGGCCTGGAAATTATTGATTTCCCCCTCCAGGATGGAGAAGCTGTCTTCATTAAAATATGGGGATTCTAGTGGGGGGGATATAGGTAGCACACAGGAGGACATTTTTCTCTGTTAGGATAATTTCTTTTTGAATTTCTAGCCAAATGTAGAATGTTCCTGTTTTGATTAATTTAATGGAGTGAGTTAGGTCTGCTCTATACCAAATTAGCATACCCCTGAGTCCCTTCCCTGTTTCACACCTGGTAGTTTGGTGGATGGGACTACCAGCTCTCTGTAACCTAGAGGGCAACCAGTGGGTCCATCTCCTCTATACCAGGTTTCTTGCAGGATGACAATGTCTGTATTACCGATTTCTTTGGTGAAGTCCGGGTTTCTGCTCTTTAGGCCAAAGGCAGATGACCTCAGGCCTTGGATATTCCAGGATAATATAGTGAAGGCTTTTTGTTCCATAGAGTGTCCAATGTTGTTGGTCGTGGTTTAGCCTCAGGCCAGTAAGTGTGAGCAGAGCCTGCTGAGCATCTGGTACATGCCATTGGCTTGGGCGAGTGTGAGAGTGGGGGTTGGGACTGTTTGCCCGCTCACTACCTGGGCGTATGTGTGGCTTCTCATGTCTCTCTCCTGTCTCTTCTCTCTTTCTCTCTCTCCAGCGCTCTGCACAGTCAGCAGTGGAGGACAGTGATCAGATCTTTACTGAGCTGATCCGCTCCATTGAGAGAAGGAGCTCTGAGGTGAAGGAGCTGATCAGAGCCCAAGAGAAGGCTCAAGTGAGTCAAGCTGAAGGACTCCTGGAGCAACTGAAGCAGGAGATAGCTGAGCTGAGGAAGAGAAGCACTGAGCTGGAGCAGCTCTCACACACAGAGGATCACATCCATTTCCTCCAGGTAACTAAACTGTCTTGTTACATGTGATATGAAATTAACTTCATGTGAAACTATTCATCTTAATCATTATGTTGCCCTGTCTGTCTCTCCCTCTCTGTCCCTCTTTCCCTGTCTCTCTGTCTGTCCGTCCCTCCCTCTCTGTCTGTCTGTCACTCTCTCTCTCTGTCATCCTCTCTCTCTGTCCGTCCCTCTCTCTCTGTCTGTCCTTTCTCCCTCTGGTCTGGCCCTCTCTCTGTCTGTCCCTCTCTCTCTCTGTGTCCCTCTCTCTCTGTCTTGTCCCTCTCTCTCTTCTGTCCGCCCTGGAGATCTCCACTCTGTCTCTGTCCCCCCTCTCTCTCTCTGTCCGTCCCTCTCTCTCTGCTGTGTCCGCCACTCTTTCTCCCTCTCTGTCTCCCTCTCTCTCTCTCTGTGTCCGTCCCTCTCTCCCTCTCTGTCTGTCTGTCCCTGAGCCTTTTGGCTCTCTGTCCCAGAAGGTCTGTCCCTCTCTCTCTGTCTGTCCCTCTCTCTCTGTCCGTCCCTCTCTCTCTGTCCGTGTCCTCCCTCTCTCTGTCCGTCCCTCTCTCTCTGTCCGTCCCTCTCTCTCTCTGAGAGTCCCTCTTCTCCCCTCTCTCTCTGTCTGTCTCTCTGCTGTCTGTCCCTCTCTCTGTCTGTCCCTCTCTCTCTCTGTCTGTCCCTCTCTCTCCCTCTCTCTCTGTCTGTCCCTCTCTCTCTGTCTGTCCCTCTCTCTCTGTCTGGGTGCTGAGGTGGGCTGTCTCTGTCTTCTCTCTGTGGTCCCTCTCTCTGTCTGTCCCTGTCTGTCCCTCTGTCTCTGTCACCCCCTCTCTCTGTCCCCCTCTCCCTCTCTCTCTCCTCCATCCCCTCTCTCTGTCTGTCCTCTCCTCTGTCTGTCCCTCTCTCTCTGTCTGTCCTCCACTCAGCAGTCTGTCTGTCCCCTCTCTCTCTGTCTGTCCCTCTCTCTCTCCTCTGTCCGTCCCTCTCTCTCTCTCTCAGTCCCTCTCTCTCTCTCTTGTCCGTAAATCTCTTTGTCCGTCCCTCTCTCTTTGTCCGTCCCTCTCTCTTTGTCCGTCCCTCTCTCTCTGTCCCCCTCTCTCTCTCTGTGAGTGGTCTCTCTCTGTCTGTCTGTCCCTCCTTTGATTAGATCTGTCTCTGTCCCTCTCTCTCTGTCCGTCCCATCTGTCTCTCTCCCTCTGATCTTTCCCCCTCTCTCTCTGTCTCTGTCTGTCCCTCTCTCTCTGTCCGTCCCTCTCTCTCTGTCCGTCCCTCTCTCTGTCTGTCCTCCCTCTCTCTGTCTGTCCGCCCTGTCTTTCTCTCTGTCTGTCCCTCTCTCTCTGTCCGTCCCTCTCTCTCTGTCTGTCCCTCTCTCTGTAATAGTCCCCTCTCAAAGTTCCAGTGTCCGTCCCTCCCTCTCTCTCTGTCCGTCCCTCTCTCTCTCCCTCTCTCTCTGTCCGCCCTCTCTTCTGTCTCCCTCTCTCTCTGTCCCTCTCTCTCTGTCCTCCCTCTCTCTTTGTCAGTCCCTCTCTCTCTCTGTCTGTCCCTCTCTCTCTGTCCTAATGTCCCTCACGCCGGTGCTCTTTGAAGGTGTATCCCTCTTCTCTCTTTCCGTCCCTCTCTCTCTCTGTCTGGCCCTCCTCTCCTTATCTCTCTCTGTTGTCTGTCTATCTCTTCTTGGCTTTTGGAAATAAATATTTCCCTCTCTCTCTCTGTCCTTCCCTCTCAGGTCTCTGTCCGTCCCTCTCTCTCTCTGTCCAGTCCCTCTCTCTCCTTCTGTCTCTGTCCCCTCTCTCTCTCTTGTCCTTCCCTCTCTCTCTCTGTCCGTCCCTTCGCTGTCTGTTGTCCCTTTCTCTGTCCTTCCCTCTCTCTCTGTCCTTCCCTCTCTCTCTCTGTCCTTCCCTCTCTCTCTGTCTTCCCTCTCTCTGTCCGTCCCTCTTCTGAAAAATCTCTCTGTCCTTCCCTCTTTGTCTCTGGTTTCACTCTCTGCTCCGTCCCCCTCTCTCTCTGTCCGAATTCTCGCTCTCTGCTCTCTCTCTGGTCTCTCTTTCTCTTCTTCTTAAGTCTCTTCTCTCTCTCCAGAGTCGGAGTCCTCTCTCTCTCTCTCCTCCAGTCTCTCTCTCTCTCTCTCCAGAGTTATCAGTCTCTCTCTCTCTCTCTCCAGAGTTATCAGTCTCTCTCTCTCTCTCTCCAGAGTTATATCCTCTCTCTCTCTCTCTCTCAGAGTTATCAGTCCCTCTCTCTCTCTCTGTCCCTCAGTCTCTCTCTCTCTGTCCAGAGTTATCAGTCTCTCTCTCTCTCTCTCTCCAGTTATCAGTCTCTCTCTGTCTCTCTCTCAGAGTTATCAGTCTCTCTCTCTCTCTCTCTCCAGAGTTATCAGTCTCTCTCTCTCTCTCCAGAGTTATCAGTCTCTCTCTCTCTCTGTCTCTCCAGAGTCTCTCAGTCTCTCTCTCTCTCTCTCTCTCCAGAGTTATCAGTCTCTCTCTCTCTCTCCAGAGTTATCAGTCTCTCTCTCTCTCCCTCTCCAGAGTTATCAGTCTCTCTCTCTCTCTCCAGAGTCCAGTCTCTCTCTCTCTCTCTCTCTCCAGAGTTATCAGTCTCTCTCTCTCTCTCTCTCCAGAGTTATCAGTCCCTCTCTCTCTGTCTCTCCAGAGTTATCAGTCTCTCTCTCTCTCTCCAGAGTTATCAGTCTCTCTCTCTCTCTCTCTCTTCTCAGTCTCTCTCTCTCTCTCCAGAGTTATCAGTCTCTCTCTCTCTCTCTCCAGAGTTATCAGTCTCTCTCTCTCTCTTATCAGTCTCTGTCTCTCTCTCCAGAGTTATCAGTCTCTCTCTCTCTCTCCAGAGTTATCAGTCTCTCTCTCTCTCTCAGAGTTATCAGTCTCTCTCTCTCTCTCTCCAGAGTTATCAGTCTCTCTCTCTCTCTCCAGAGTTATCAGTCTCTCTCTCTCTCTCCTCTCTCAGAGTCTCTCTCTCTCTCTCTCTCTCTCTCTCCAGAGTCCAGTCTCTCTCTCTCTCCAGAGTTATCAGTCTCTCTCTCTCTCTCCAGAGAGTTATCAGTCTCTCTCTCTCTCCAGAGTTATCAGTCTCTCTCTCTCTCCAGAGTTATCAGTCTCTCTCTCTCTCTCTCCAGAGTTATCTCTCTCTCTCTCTCTCTCTCCAGAGTTATCAGTCTCTCTCTCTCTCTCTCCAGAGTTCTCTCAGTCTCTCTCTCTCTCTCCAGAGTTATCAGTCTCTCTCTCTCTCTCTCCAGAGTTATCAGTCTCTCTCTCTCTCTCCCAGAGTTATCAGTCTCTCTCTCTCTCTCTCTCCCAGAGTTATCAGTCTCTCTCTCTGTCTCTCTCCAGAGTTATCAGTCTCTCTCTCTCTCTCTCTCCAGAGTTATCAGTCTCTCTCTCTCTCTCTCTCTCTCAGAGTTATCAGTCTCTCTCTCTCTCTCTCCAGAGTTATCAGTCTCTCTCTCTCTCTCCAGAGTTATCAGTCTCTCTCTCTCTCTCCAGAGTCAGTCTCTCTCTCTCTGTCTCTTATCAGTCTCTCTCTCTCTCTCTCCAGAGTTATCAGTCTCTCTCTCTCTCTCTCTCTCTCCAGAGTTATCAGTCTCTCTCTCTCTGTCTCTCCAGAGTTATCAGTCTCTCTCTCTCTCTCTCCAGAGTTATCTCTCTCTCTCT
This sequence comes from Oncorhynchus tshawytscha, assembly GCF_018296145.1. Lineage (NCBI taxonomy): Eukaryota > Metazoa > Chordata > Actinopteri > Salmoniformes > Salmonidae > Oncorhynchus > Oncorhynchus tshawytscha. The sequence continues at coordinate 5,920 of NW_024607356.1, read as the reverse complement.
CTCTCTCCAGAGTTATCAGTCTCTCTCTCTCTCTCTCTCTCCAGAGTTATCAGTCTCTCTCTCTCTCTCTCTCTCTCTCTCCAGAGGTATCAGTCTCTCTCCAGTATCAGTGTATCTTCAGACTTACCCAGCATCGTTGTCCGTCCTCTTCAGTACTTTGGAGATGTGAGTAAGACTGTGTCTGAACTGAGAGAGAAACTAGAAGACTTCCTTAAAGGAGAATGGACCAAGATCTCCACTACAGGTGTGTTGAAAACAATAAGAACATCAACTTTAGACCATTGAAAGTTCCCTACTAGTCATATACATGTGGAATATGGTCTGATGATAACATTCCCTCTCTCTGTCAATGTGTTTGTGTGTCTGTAGTGAATATAGTGGATGTTGTACTGCCTCCAGAGCCCAAGACCAGAGAACAGTTGTTACAATGTGAGTCTCTTTATTGTGAAGTAACTAACAGTCTCTTTTTACTGACACTCCTAACAATCCCTCTAGAAATATATAGCAATAGTAGATCTAATCAAAGACTGGGTATCTATCTGACTCCTCATATTTCTCTGATTTGATCTCTGCTGTGCTCTAATCAAAGACAGGGTAGATACAGTATCTGACTTAACTTATTGTTCTGACTCCCCTCATTGGTCTCTGCTCTTCTCCCAGATTCCTGTCAGCTCACACTGGACCCAAACACAGCACAGACAAACCTCTCTCTGTCTAAAGGGAACAGAAAGGTGACCTGTACAGGCCAAGTCCAACCATATCCTGACCATCCAGACAGATTCACCAACTACAGGCAGGTTCTGTGTAGAGAGGGTCTGTCTGGACGCTGTTACTGGGAGGTGGAGAGGACTGGTGATGTTGTTACAGCAGTCTCATATAAAGACATCAGCAGAACAGAGGATGATGGTGGATTTGGATACAATAACAAGTCCTGGAGTTTACTGTGCTATAGAGGTGGTTATTGTTTCAGACACAATAATGTTGAGACTAAAGTATCAGGCCCTCAGTCCTCCAGAGTAGGAGTGTACCTGGATCACAAGGCAGGTACTCTGTCCTTCTACAGTGTCTCTGACACAATGACCCTCCTCCACAGAGTCCAGACCACATTCACTCAGCCCCTCTATCCTGGGTTTTAGTCTCTATGATTATAATGATACTGCTGAGCTGGTTAAACTGTAAACTGATTTGTTATTAATTAAAATTCAATACAATGTTTTAATCTTGTACATTTCCATGAATCATGATGTCTGGTGTTGATGTATATTGGTTGTCATTCAGAACCATTGATATGTTTTCTCAGTTGGTTCTCTGTCTCTATGTAATTCTCCTCAGTATCATTGATCAGCTTGTTGGCTCGGTCCTAATTGATGTGTTCTCTGTCACCTGGAGCTGCATGGAAAATGGTCCAGGAACTAAAGGACAATTCAGGACTAGTCAGCCCACTACAAGCTGGTATCACTTACTTTCTACTAAACTATATGGTCTGGTTTCCCAGACACAGATGAATCCTAGTCCTGGACTAAACAGTATGTTCAATGTAGATGTCCAGGAAACCGGCCCTAAATGTGTCATCTTTCATCCTCCCATACTGCTCAGTCCAGCAACATTAAACCTGTCCAGCAGGTGGTGCTGTTGACCAAACAATAAAACCAGCAGATATCTTGACTTGCCACTCAGTATATCAGTAATGTTCAGAATAGTACTTTAATATCATTGGAGATTGATGGTCTTTTTAATCCACTATCCAGAGTCAGGAACAGATGAAGTTAGGTCTGCTACTGTTCAGTGATTAAATATGATTTATGGTGATGGGAAATAATAAACACTCAACTTCATCTAGTAATAGTTTTCCTTTGTTATTTATTCCAAGGTGTGTCTTTAACTTGTAAATGTATTGTGTGGAGGTGAGCTAGTGGTGTGGCTGATAGAATAGAATGAAAAGGGAGGAGGGGAGGAAGAGGGGAGGAGGGGCTGTTCAAGTGAAGGGCTGTTCAAGAAACCAGATGAGGAAGAGGAAGATGTTCAGGGAATTACTGTCTCTGTTCCAAATGGTTCCCTATTCCCTACGTAGTGCACTACGGTGCTTCTGACCAGGTCTAAAGTAGTGTTCTACTTACTTGTTAAGACTTCCTCTCATTGAACTGGGCCTCATTCTAAATGGTCACTTTGTATTGATAGTCCATACTGGTCTTTACTATGGTTCTACATACAGTATCTGTATTGATAGTCCATACTGGTCTTTACTATGGTTCTACATACAGTACCTGTATTGATAGTCCATACTGGTCTTTACTAAAAATCTGTAAAACCCTATGGACCTGAAAGGGACTGCAGTGTGCTCCAGTCTCCAGCAGGGGGCAGTAAAACCTATGGACCTGAAAGGGACTGCAGTGTGCTCCAGTCTCCAGCAGGGGGCAGTAAAACCCTATGGACCTGAAAGGGACTGCAGTGTGCTCATAATTACAGTCTCCAGCAGGGGGCAGTAAAACCCTATGGACCTGAAAGGGACTGCAGTGTGCTCCAGTCTCCAGCAGGGGGCAGTAAAACCCTATGGACCTGAAAGGGACTGCAGTGTGCTCCTGTCTCCAGCAGGGGGCAATAAAAACCTATGGACCTGAAAGGGACTGCAGTGTGCTCCAGTCTCCAGCAGGGGCCAATACAATCCTATGGACCTGAAAGGGAAAGTGAGGAGTACATATCATAGGTGAATTTACATTGATGTTTCCACAGAGACCTGAATCATATCCACGAGGCACCAAACTGAAGAAAATGAACTGAAACAGGTCTAACTGAACTAAAATGAGTTTTTGTCTTCTGTTGCTAAATGTTTTGCTACAGTGTTCTCTAATCAATACGACCCTGGATTCAAATACTATTTGAAATTTTACAAAATACTTTGAGCATTTCCTTTGTCCTCCAGGTGGGCGGGGTTTGTTTGTACTTTTAGGACTTTTCTATTGGTTCCATTACAACAAACTCAATCAAACACTGCTTATTAAATCTTCAACATTATTTTAACGCAGGTCTGTTTCCACGTGCAATAAGCTTGTAACGTCTTGTATGATCTCATCAGGTAAAGGTGTGTCAAATGGAAGGACAAGTCTCACCACTGAGAGGAAAACATCACTGGTCCACCTCTGCATCAGGTCAGCTATGTTGATCAGTACTGTCCCAGGGATGCTGGGAGCAGAGATGAACTCCCCTGACCTGGTACCACCTATGGAGTTGTCATTTTAATATCAGTTTAACCCCATTACTGCTATAACACATAAACCATGTTAACCTCTTGAATCTATGGGGGCGCTATTTCATTATTGGATAAAAAAAACGTGCCCGTTTTAAGCGCAATATTTTGTCACGAAAAGATGCTCGACTATGCATATAATTGACAGCTTTGGAAAGAAAACACTCTGACGTTTCCAAAACTGCAAAGATATTAACTGTGAGTGCCACAGAACTCATGCTACAGGCGAAACCAAGATGAAACTTCAAACAGGAAATGAGCAGAAGTTTTGAGGCTCTGTTTTCCATTGTCTCCTTATATGGCTGTGAATGCGCCAGGAATGAGCTTAGACTTTCTGCCATTTCCAGGTGTCGGCAGCATTGTGACGTATTTGTAGGCATATCATTGGAAGAGTGGCCATAAGAGACTACATTTACCAGGGGTCCGCCCGGTGTCCTTTGTCTAAATTGGTGCGTAATCTTCAGCTGCAGGCATTTTCTCCTGGGATTCAGAAGGGAAAGCACACTTCCACGAACGATATATCATCGAAGAGATATGTGAAAAACACCTTGAGGATTGATTCTAAACAACGTTTGCCTTGTTTCAGTCGATATTATGGAGTTAATTTGGAAAAAGTTTGGCGTTTTGATGACTGAATTTTCCTTTTTTTTTTTGGTAGCCAAACGTGACGCACCAAACGGAGCGATTTCTCCTAAACAAATAATCTTTCAGGAAAAACTGAGCATTTGCTATCTAACTGAGAGTCTCCTCATTGAAAACATCTGAAGTTCTTCAAAGGTAAATGATTTTATTTGAATGCTTTTCTTGTTTTTGTGAAAATGTTGCCTGCTGAATGCTAACGCTAAATGCTACGCTAGCTATGAATACTGTTACACAAATGCTTGTTTTCCTATGGTTGAGAAGCATATTTTGAAAATCTGAGATGACAGTGTTGTTAACAAAAGGCTAAGCTTGAGAGCTAGCATATTAATTTCATTTCATTTGCGATTTTCATGAATAGTTAACGTTGCGTTATGGTAATGGGCTTCCCACCCACCTTCCACCTCCCATACCACTGGTGCTATCAGCCTTGAGGCGGGAAGAATGGGAGTCGGTCGGAGTCGTGACAGTATGTGAGAACATTGATATAATTAATAGATGTACTTAGCTACAAAAAGACTGGGTACTGGGTACTGGGTAATTTGACCCAGACTGGGTACTGGGACTGACTGGTAATAAGACCCAGACTGGGTACTGGGTAATTTGTATTTCGGCTTTGATGGCAGATTTGAAACCTGTGATCAAAACGACTGTAATGGCTGTCGTCCTCCTCTCCTGAGGAGTCATAGGAGGATCGGAGGACCAATGAGCAGCGTGGTAAGTGTCCTAATGATAATAAGATATAAACTGAGGAGGAGTAATAGGAAGGATCGGAGGACCAATGAGCAGCGTGGTAAGTGTCCATAATGTTTATAATAAGATATAAACTGAGGAGGTAATAGGAAGGATCGGAGGACCAATGAGCAGCGTGGTAAGTGTCCATAATGTTTATAATAAGATATAAACTGAGGAGGAGTAATAGGAAGGATCGGAGGACCAATGCAAAGTGCAGCGTGGTAATAGGAAGGATGTCCATAATGTTTATAATAAGATATAAACTGAGGAGGAGTAATAGGAAGGATCGGAGGACCAATGCGCAGCGTGGTAAGTGTCCATAATGTTTATAATAAGATATAAACTGAGGAGGAGTAATAGGAAGGATCGGAGGACCAATGCGCAGCGTGGTAAGTGTCCATAATGTTTATAATAAGATATAAACTGAGGAGGAGTAATAGGAAGGATCGGAGGACCAATGCGCAGCGTGGTAAGTGTCCATAATGTTTATAATAAGATATAAACTGAGGAGGAGTAATAGGAAGGATCGGAGGACCAATGCGCAGCGTGGTAAGTGTCCATAATGTTTATAATAAGATATAAACTGAGGAGGAGTAATAGGAAGGGATCGGAGGACCAATGCGCAGCGTGGTAAGTGTGTTGATACTGTGGGATTTATTTTGGATGGGGTCTTTTCAATTCAGTTGTAAATTGGGTTTGCAGAAGGATGGAAATGTTTGGAAGGTTTTGAAATGGTTTGTGAAGGACAGGGAAAGAAAAGGGAGAAGAAATATTTAATGGTGTCAAATGCCCTGTATCCTGACTTTCTGGTGAGACCAGAACAATCTCACTAGAAATGATAGAAACAGGTGGGATTTAATTATACAATTTAATCTATTTAATCATTGCTTTATGAGATAAGTTGATAAGTTATTCAAATTAGTTTATTTTTTATTTAATAACATGTTTTGAATCATGTTGGAGACTGGAGCACACTGCAGTCCCTTTCAGGTCCATAGGGTTTTACTGCCCCCTGCTGGAGACTGGAGCAACAGTCCCTTTCAGGTCCATAGGGTTTTACTGCCCCCTGCTGGAGACTGGAGCACACTGCAGTCCCTTTCAGGTCCATAGGGTTTTACTGCCCCTGCTGGAGACTGAGCACACTGCAGCCCCTTTCAGGTCCATAGGGTTTTTACTGCCCCTGCTGGAGACTGGAGCACACTGCAGTCCCTTTCAGGTCCATAGGGTTTTACTGCCCCCTGCTGGAGACTGGAGCACACTGCAGTCCCTTTCAGGTCCATAGGGTTTTACTGCCCCCTGCTG
>NW_024607355.1:0-23994 GCF_018296145.1 Oncorhynchus tshawytscha | reverse complement strand
TCAAGTTTGATGCACTCTGGATAAAAAACATGTTTTTGTTATGTTTATTCGAGATGTTATGAAAACACTGCAAACTGTTTTCAGTAAGTTGCAACATTGAAATGCAGAAATAAGAAATCAAGTTTGATGCACTCTGGATAAAAAAATGTTTTTGTTATGTTTATTCGAGATGTTATGAAAACACTGCAAACTGTTTTCAGTAAGTTGCAACATTGAAATGCAGAAATAAGCACTTTTCCATAAACAAGCTCTAAATCATGTTTGTTGCACTCTGGATGTCCAATTTTTTGCTGTGCTGTCTATTTGAGATGAACTGAACATTGTAGATAGTTTTCAGCAAGTTGCAACATGGAAATACAGAAATAAGCACTTTTCCATAAACAAGCTCTAAATCAAGTTTGATGCACTCTGGATAAAAAAATGTTTTTGTTATGTTTATTCGAGATGTTATGAAAACACTGCAAACTGTTTTCAGTAAGTTGCAACATTGAAATGCAGAAATAAGCACTTTTCCATAAACAAGCTCTAAATCAAGTTTGATGCACTCTGGATAAAAAATTGTTTTTGTTATGTTTATTTGAGATGTTATGAAACACTGCAAACTGTTTTCAGTAAGTTGCAACATTGAAATGCAGAAATAAGCACTTTTCCATAAACAAGCTCTAAATCATGTTTGATGCACTCTGGATAAAAAAAATTTTTTGTGCTGTTTATTTGAGATGAACTGAACATTGTAGACTAGTTTTCAGCAAGTTGCAACATGGAAATACAGAAATAAGCACTTTTCCATAAACAAGCTCTAAATCATGTTTGTTGCACTCTGGATGTCCAATTTTTTGTGCTGTCTATTTGAGATGAACTGAACATTGTAGATAGTTTTCAGCAAGTTGCAACATGGAAATACAGAAATAAGCACTTTTCCATAAACAAGCTCTAAATCAAGTTTGATGCACTCTGGATAAAAAATGTTTTTGTTATGTTTATTCGAGATGTTATGAAAACACTGCAAACTGTTTTCAGTAAGTTGCAACATTGAAATGCAGAAATAAGCACTTTTCCATAAACAAGCTCTAAATCAAAGTTTGATGCACTCTGGATAAAAAAATGTTTTTTGATGCACTCTGGATAAAAAAAAATGTTTTTGTTATGTTTATTCGAGATGTTATGAAAACACTGCAAACTGTTTTCAGTAAGTTGCAACATTGAAATGCAGAAATAAGCACTTTTCCATAAACAAGCTCTAAATCATGTTTGTTGCACTCTGGATGTCCAATTTTTTGTGCTGTCTATTTGAGATGAACTGAACATTGTAGACTAGTTTTCAGCAAGTTGCAACATGGAAATACAGAAATAAGCACTTTTCCATAAACAAGCTCTAAATCATGTTTGTTGCACTCTGGATGTCCAATTTTTGCTGTGCTGTCTATTTGAGATGAACTGAACATTGTAGATAGTTTTCAGCAAGTTGCAACATGGAAATACAGAAATAAGCACTTTTCCATAAACAAGCTCTAAATCAAGTTTGATGCACTCTGGATAAAAAATGTTTTTGTTATGTTTATTCGAGATGTTATGAAAACACTGCAAACTGTTTTCAGTAAGTTGCAACATTGAAATGCAGAAATAAGCACTTTTCCATAAACAAGCTCTAAATCATGTTTGATGCACTCTGGATAAAAAAACATGTTTTTGTTATTTTTATTTGAGATGTTATGAAAACACTGCAAACTGTTTTCAGTAAGTTGCAACATTGAAATGCAGAAATAAGCACTTTTCCATAAACAAGCTCTAAATCATGTTTGTTGCACTCTGGATGTCCAATTTTTGCTGTGCTGTCTATTTGAGATGAACTGAACATTGTAGATAGTTTTCAGCAAGTTGCAACATGGAAATACAGAAATAAGCACTTTTCCATAAACAAGCTCTAAATCAAGTTTGATGCACTCTGGATAAAAAAATGTTTTTGTTATGTTTATTCGAGATGTTATGAAAACACTGCAAACTGTTTTCAGTAAGTTGCAACATTGAAATGCAGAAATAAGCACTTTTCCATAAACAAGCTCTAAATCAAGTTTGATGCACTCTGGATAAAAAATGTTTTTGTTATGTTTATTCGAGATGTTATGAAAACACTGCAAACTGTTTTCAGTAAGTTGCAACATTGAAATGCAGAAATAAGCACTTTTCCATAAACAAGCTCTAAATCATGTTTGTTGCACTCTGGATGTCCAATTTTTGCTGTGCTGTCTATTTGAGATGAACTGAACATTGTAGATAGTTTTCAGCAAGTTGCAACATGGAAATACAGAAATAAGCACTTTTCCATAAACAAGCTCTAAATCATGTTTGATGCACTCTGGATAAAAAAAATGTTTTTGTTATGTTTATTCGAGATGTTATGAAAACACTGCAAACTGTTTTCAGTAAGTTGCAACATTGAAATGCAGAAATAAGCACTTTCCATAAACAAGCTCTAAATCATGTTTGATGCACTCTGGATAAAAAAAATGTTTTTGTTATGTTTATTCGAGATGTTATGAAAACACTGCAAACTGTTTTCAGTAAGTTGCAACATGGAAATGCAGAAATAAGCACTTTTCCATAAACAAGCTCTAAATCATGTTTGTTGCACTCTGGATGTCCAATTTTTGCTGTGCTGTCTATTTGAGATGAACTGAACATTGTAGATAGTTTTCAGCAAGTTGCAACATGGAAATACAGAAATAAGCACTTTTCCATAAACAAGCTCTAAATCAAGTTTGATGCACTCTGGATAAAAATGTTTTTGTTATGTTTATTCGAGATGTTATGAAAACACTGCAAACTGTTTTCAGTAAGTTGCAACATTGAAATGCAGAAATAAGCACTTTTCCATAAACAAGCTCTAAATCATGTTTGATGCACTCTGGATAAAAAAAATGTTTTTGTTATGTTTATTTGAGATGTTATGAAAACATTGCAAACTGTTTTCAGTAAGTTGCAACATTGAAATGCAGAAATAAGCACTTTTCCATAAACAAGCTCTAAATCAAGTTTGATGCACTCTGGATAAAAAAAATGTTTTTGTTATGTTTATTCGAGATGTTATGAAAACACTGCAAACTGTTTTCAGTAAGTTGCAACATTGAAATGCAGAAAAAAAGCACTTTTCCATAAACAAGCTCTAAATCAAGTTTGATGCACTCTGGATAAAAAAAATGTTTTTGTTATGTTTATTCGAGATGTTATGAAAACACTGCAAACTGTTTTCAGTAAGTTGCAACATTGAAATGCAGAAATAAGCACTTTTCCATAAACAAGCTCTAAATCATGTTTGTTGCACTCTGGATGTCCAATTTTTTGCTGTGCTGTCTATTTGAGATGAACTGAACATTGTAGATAGTTTTCAGCAAGTTGCAACATGGAAATACAGAAATAAGCACTTTTCCATAAACAAGCTCTAAATCATGTTTGTTGCACTCTGGATGTCCAATTTTGGCTTGTGCTGTCTATTTGAGATGAACTGAACATTGTAGATAGTTTTCAGCAAGTTGCAACATGGAAATACAGAAATAAGCACTTTTCCATAAACAAGCTCTAAATCATGTTTGTTGCACTCTGGATGTCCAATTTTTGCTGTGCTGTCTATTTGAGATGAACTGAACATTGTAGATAGTTTTCAGCAAGTTGCAACATGGAAATACAGAAATAAGCACTTTTCCATAAACAAGCTCTAAATCAAGTTTGATGCACTCTGGATAAAAAAATGTTTTTGTTATGTTTATTCGAGATGTTATGAAAACACTGCAAACTGTTTTCAGTAAGTTGCAACATTGAAATGCAGAAATAAGCACTTTTCCATAAACAAGCTCTAAATCATGTTTGTTGCACTCTGGATGTCCAATTTTAGCTGTGCTGTCTATTTGAGATGAACTGAACATTGTAGATAGTTTTCAGCAAGTTGCAACATGGAAATACAGAAATAAGCACTTTTCCATAAACAAGCTCTAAATTCAAGTTTGAAGCACTCTGGATAAAAAAAATGTTTTTGTTATGTTTATTCGAGATGTTATGAAAACACTGCAAACTGTTTCAGTAAGTTGCAACATTGAAATACAGAAATAAGCACTTTTCCATAAACAAGCTCTAAATCAAGTTTGATGCACTCTGGATAAAAAAATGTTTTTGTTATGTTTATTTGAGATGTTATGAAAACACTGCAAACTGTTTTCAGTAAGTTGCAACATTGAAATGCAGAAATAAGCACTTTTCCATAAACAAGCTCTAAATCATGTTTGATGCACTCTGGATGTCCAATTTTTTGTGCTGTCTATTTGAGATGAACTGAACATTGTAGATAGTTTTCAGCAAGTTGCAACATGGAAATACAGAAATAAGCACTTTTCCATAAACAAGCTCTAAATCAAGTTTGATGCACTCTGGATAAAAAATTGTTTTTGTTATGTTTATTCGAGATGTTATGAAAACACTGCAAACTGTTTTCAGTAAGTTGCAACATTGAAATGCAGAAATAAGCACTTTTCCATAAACAAGCTCTAAATCAAGTTTGATGCACTCTGGATTCGAGATGTTAAAAATGTTTTTGTTATGTTTATTCGAGATTTATGAAAAACACTGTAAACTGTTTTCAGTAAGATGCAACATTGAAATGCAGAAATAAGCACTTTTCCATAAACAAGCTCTAAATCATGTTTGTTGCACTCTGGATGTCCAATTTTGGCTTGTGCTGTCTATTTGAGATGAAATGAACATTGTGGACAGTTTTCAGCAAGTTGCAACATGAAAATACAGAATTAAGCACTTTTCCATAAACAAGCTCAAAATCATGTTTGATGCACTCTGGATGTCCAATTTTTTGCTGTGCTGTCTATTTGAGATGAACTGAACATTGTAGATAGTTTTCAGCAAGTTGCAACATGGAAATACAGAATTAAGCACTTTTCCATAAACAAGCTCAAAATCATGTTTGATGCACTCTGGATAAAAAAAATGTTTTTGTTATGTTTATTCGAGATGTTATGAAAACACTGCAAACTGTTTTCAGTAAGTTGCAACATTGAAATGCAGAAATAAGCACTTTTCCATAAACAAGCTCTAAATCAAGTTTGATGCACTCTGGATAAAAAAATGTTTTTGTTATGTTTATTCGAGATGTTATGAAAACACTGCAAACTGTTTTCAGTAAGTTGCAACATTGAAATGCAGAAATAAGCACTTTTCCATAAACAAGCTCTAAATCATGTTTGTTGCACTCTGGATGTCCAATTTTTTGTGCTGTCTATTTGAGATGAACTGAACATTGTAGATAGTTTTCAGCAAGTTGCAACATGGAAATACAGAAATAAGCACTTTTCCATAAACAAGCTCTAAATCATGTTTGTTGCACTCTGGATGTCCAATTTTTTTTGCTGTGCTGTCTATTTGAGATGAACTGAACATTGTAGATAGTTTTCAGCAAGTTGCAACATGGAAATACAGAAATAAGCACTTTTCCATAAACAAGCTCTAAATCAAGTTTGATGCACTCTGGATAAAAAAATGTGTTTTTGTTATGTTTATTCGAGATGTTATGAAAACACTGCAAACTGTTTTCAGTAAGTTGCAACATTGAAATGCAGAAATAAGCACTTTTCCATAAACAAGCTCTAAATCAAGTTTGATGCACTCTGGATAAAAAAATGTTTTTGTTATGTTTATTCGAGATGTTATGAAAACACTGCAAACTGTTTTCAGTAAGTTGCAACATTGAAATGCAGAAATAAGCACTTTTCCATAAACAAGCTCTAAATCATGTTTGTTGCACTCTGGATGTCCAATTTTAGCTGTGCTGTCTATTTGAGATGAACTGAACATTGTAGATAGTTTTCAGCAAGTTGCAACATGGAAATACAGAAATAAGCACTTTTCCATAAACAAGCTCTAAATCAAGTTTGATGCACTCTGGATAAAAAAAATGTTTTTGTTATGTTTATTCGAGATGTTATGAAAACACTGCAAACTGTTTTCAGTAAGTTGCAACATTGAAATGCAGAAATAAGCACTTTTCCATAAACAAGCTCTAAATCAAGTTTGATGCACTCTGGATAAAAAAAAATGTTTTTGTTATGTTTATTCGAGATGTTATGAAAACACTGCAAACTGTTTTCAGTAAGTTGCAACATTGAAATGCAGAAATAAGCACTTTTCCATAAACAAGCTCTAAATCATGTTTGATGCACTCTGGATGTCCAATTTTTTGTGCTGTCTATTTGAAATGAACTGAACATTGTAGATAGTTTTCAGCAAGTTGCAACATGGAAATACAGAAATAAGCACTTTTCCATAAACAAGCTCTAAATCAAGTTTGATGCACTCTGGATGTCCAATTTTTGCTGTGCTGTCTATTTGAGATGAACTGAACATTGTAGATAGTTTTCAGCAAGTTGCAACATGGAAATACAGAAATAAGCACTTTTCCATAAACAAGCTCTAAATCAAGTTTGATGCACTCTGGATAAAAAAAATGTTTTTGTTATGTTTATTCGAGATGTTATGAAAACACTGCAAACTGTTTTCAGTAAGTTGCAACATTGAAATGCAGAAATAAGCACTTTCCATAAACAAGCTCTAAATCAAGTTTGATGCACTCTGGATAAAAAACATGTTTTTGTTATGTTTATTCGAGATGTTATGAAAACACTGCAAACTGTTTTCAGTAAGTTGCAACATTGAAATGCAGAAATAAGCACTTTTCCATAAACAAGCTCTAAATCATGTTTGTTGCACTCTGGATGTCCAATTTTTTGTGCTGTCTATTTGAGATGAACTGAACATTGTAGATAGTTTTCAGCAAGTTGCAACATGGAAATACAGAAATAAGCACTTTTCCATAAACAAGCTCTAAATCATGTTTGTTGCACTCTGGATGTCCAATTTTTTTGCTGTGTTTATTTGAGATGAACTGAACATTGTAGATAGTTTTCAGCAAGTTGCAACATGGAAATACAGAAATAAGCACTTTTCCATAAACAAGCTCTAAATCAAGTTTGATGCACTCTGGATAAAAAAATGTTTTTGTTATGTTTATTCGAGATGTTATGAAAACACTGCAAACTGTTTTCAGTAAGTTGCAACATTGAAATGCAGAAGTAAGCACTTTCCATAAACAAGCTCTAAGTCATGTTTGATGCACTCTGGATGTCCAATTTTAGCTGTGCTGTCTATTTGAGATGAACTGAACATTGTAGATAGTTTTCAGCAAGTTGCAACATGGAAATACAGAAATAAGCACTTTTCCATAAACAAGCTCTAAAATCAATTTTGATGCACTCTGGATAAAAAACATGTTTTTGTTATGTTTATTCGAGATGTTATGAAAACACTGCAAACTGTTTTCAGTAAGTTGCAACATTGAAATGCAGAAATAAGCACTTTCCATAAACAAGCTCTAAAATCAAGTTTGATGCACTCTGGATAAAAAACATGTTTTTGTTATGTTTATTCGAGATGTTATGAAAACACTGCAAACTGTTTTCAGTAAGTTGCAACATTGAAATGCAGAAATAAGCACTTTCCATAAACAAGCTCTAAATCATGTTTGTTGCGCTCTAAATCATGTCTGTTGCACTCTGGATGTCCAATTTTTGCTGTGCTGTCTATTTGAGATGAACTGAACATTGTAGATAGTTTTCAGCAAGTTGCAACATGGAAATACAGAAATAAGCACTTTTCCACAAACAAGCTCTAAATCATGTTTGATGCACTCTGGATGTCCAATTTTTGTGCTGTTTATTTGAGATGAACTGAACATTGTAGATAGTTTTCAGCAAGTTGCAACATGGAAATACAGAAATAAGCACTTTTCCATAAACAAGCTCTAAATCAAGTTTGATGCACTCTGGATAAAAAATGTTTTTGTTATGTTTATTCGAGATGTTATGAAAACACTGCAAACTGTTTTCAGTAAGTTGCAACATTGAAATGCAGAAATAAGCACTTTTCCATAAACAAGCTCTAAATCATGTTTGATGCACTCTGGATGTCCAATTTTTTGTGCTGTTTATTTGAGATGAACTGAACATGTAGATAGTTTTCAGCAAGTTGCAACATGGAAATACAGAAATAAGCACTTTTCCATAAACAAGCTCTAAATCATGTTTGTTGCACTCTGGATGTCCAATTTTTTTGCTGTGCTGTCTATTTGAGATGAACTGAACATTGTAGATAGTTTTCAGCAAGTTGCAACATGGAAATACAGAAATAAGCACTTTTCCATAAACAAGCTCTAAATCAAGTTTGATGCACTCTGGATAAAAAAAATGTTTTTGTTATGTTTATTCGAGATGTTATGAAAACACTGCAAACTGTTTTCAGTAAGTTGCAACATTGAAATGCAGAAATAAGCACTTTTCCATAAACAAGCTCTAAATCATGTTTGATGCACTCTGGATGTCCAATTTTTTGCTGTGCTGTCTATTTGAGATGAACTGAACATTGTAGATAGTTTTCAGCAAGTTGCAACATGGAAATACAGAAATAAGCACTTTTCCATAAACAAGCTCTAAATCAAGTTTGATGCACTCTGGATAAAAAAAATGTTTTTGTTATGTTTATTCGAGATGTTATGAAAACACTGCAAACTGTTTTCAGTAAGTTGCAACATTGAAATGCAGAAATAAGCACTTTTCCATAAACAAGCTCTAAATCATGTTTGTTTGCACTCTGGATGTCCAATTTTTGCTGTGCTGTCTATTTGAGATGAACTGAACATTGTAGATAGTTTTCAGCAAGTTGCAACATGGAAATACAGAAATAAGCACTTTTCCATAAACAAGCTCTAAATCAAGTTTGATGCACTCTGGATAAAAAATGTTTTTGTTATGTTTATTCGAGATGTTATGAAAACACTGCAAACTGTTTTCAGTAAGTTGCAACATTGAAATGCAGAAATAAGCACTTTTCCATAAACAAGCTCTAAATCAAGTTTGATGCACTCTGGATAAAAAATGTTTTTGTTATGTTTATTCGAGATGTTATGAAAACACTGCAAACTGTTTTCAGTAAGTTGCAACAACATTGAAATGCAGAAATAAGCACTTTTCCATAAACAAGCTCTAAATCATGTTTGATGCACTCTGGATGTCCAATTTTAGCTGTGCTGTCTATTTGAGATGAACTGAACATTGTAGATAGTTTTCAGCAAGTTGCAACATGGAAATACAGAAATAAGCACTTTTCCATAAACAAGCTCTAAATCAAGTTTGATGCACTCTGGATAAAAAAATGTTTTTGTTATGTTTATTCGAGATGTTATGAAAACACTGCAAACTGTTTTCAGTAAGTTGCAACATTGAAATGCAGAAATAAGCACTTTTCCATAAACAAGCTCTAAATCAAGTTTGATGCACTCTGGATAAAAAAATGTTTTTGTTATGTTTATTCGAGATGTTATGAAAACACTGCAAACTGTTTTCAGTAAGTTGCAACATTGAAATGCAGAAATAAGCACTTTTCCATAAACAAGCTCTAAATCAAGTTTGATGCACTCTGGATAAAAAAACATGTTTTTGTGTTTATTCGAGATGTTATGAAAACACTGCAAACTGTTTTCAGTAAGTTGCAACATTGAAATGCAGAAATAAGCACTTTTCCATAAACAAGCTCTAAATCATGTTTGCACTGCACTCTGGATGTCCAATTTTAGCTGTGCTGTCTATTTGAGATGAACTGAACATTGTAGATAGTTTTCAGCAAGTTGCAACATGGAAATACAGAAATAAGCACTTTTCCATAAACAAGCTCTAAATCATGTTTGATGCACTCTGGATGTCCAATTTTAGCTGTGCTGTCTATTTGAGATGAACTGAACCATTGTAGATAGTTTTCAGCAAGTTGCAACATGGAAATACAGAAATAAGCACTTTTCCATAAACAAGCTCTAATTCAAGTTTGATGCACTCTGGATAAAAAAAATGTTTTGTTATGTTTATTCGAGATGTTATGAAAACACTGCAAACTGTTTTCAGTAAGTTGCATCATTGAAATGCAGAAATAAGCACTTTTCCATAAACAAGCTCTAATTCAAGTTTGATGCACTCTGGATAAAAAAAATGTTTTTGTTATGTTTATTCGAGATGTTATGAAAACACTGCAAACTGTTTTCAGTAAGTTGCAACATTGAAATGCAGAAATAAGCATTTTCCATAAACAAGCTCTAAATCATGTTTGATGCACTCTGGATGTCCAATTTTTGCTGTGCTGTCTATTTGAGATGAACTGAACATTGTAGATAGTTTTCAGCAAGTTGCAACATGGAAATACAGAAATAAGCACTTTTCCATAAACAAGCTCTAAATCAAGTTTGATGCACTCTGGATAAAAAAATGTTTTTGTTATGTTTATTCGAGATGTTATGAAAACACTGCAAACTGTTTTCAGTAAGTTGCAACATTGAAATGCAGAAATAAGCACTTTCCATAAACAAGCTCTAAATCAAGTTTGATGCACTCTGGATAAAAAAATGTTTTTGTTATGTTTATTCGAGATGTTATGAAAACACTGCAAAACTGTTTTCAGTAAGTTGCAACATTGAAATGCAGAAATAAGCACTTTTCCATAAACAAGCTCTAAATCATGTTTGTTGCACTCTGGATGTCCAATTTTAGCTGTGCTGTCTATTTGAGATGAACTGAACATTGTAGATAGTTTTCAGCAAGTTGCAACATGGAAATACAGAAATAAGCACTTTTCCATAAACAAGCTCTAAATCATGTTTGTTGCACTCTGGATGTCCAATTTTTGCTGTGCTGTCTATTTGAGATGAACTGAACATTGTAGATAGTTTTCAGCAAGTTGCAACATGGAAATACAGAAATAAGCACTTTTCCATAAACAAGCTCTAAATCAAGTTTGATGCACTCTGGATAAAAAAATGTTTTTGTTATGTTTATTCGAGATGTTATGAAAACACTGCAAACTGTTTTCAGTAAGTTGCAACATTGAAATGCAGAAATAAGCACTTTTCCATAAACAAGCTCTAAATCATGTTTGATGCACTCGATGTCCAATTTTAGCTGTGCTGTCTATTTGATTTGAGATGAACTGAACATTGTAGATAGTTTTCAGCAAGTTGCAACATGGAAATACAGAAATAAGCACTTTTCCATAAACAAGCTCTAAATCAAGTTTGATGCACTCTGGATAAAAAAATGTTTTTGTTATGTTTATTCGAGATGTTATGAAAACACTGCAAACTGTTTTCAGTAAGTTGCAACATTGAAATGCAGAAATAAGCACTTTTCCATAAACAAGCTCTAAATCATGTTTGATGCACTCTGGATGTCCAATTTTTTGTGCTGTCTATTTGAGATGAACTGAACATTGTAGATAGTTTTCAGCAAGTTGCAACATGGAAATACAGAAATAAGCACTTTTCCATAAACAAGCTCTAAATCATGTTTGTTGCACTCTGGATGTCCAATTTTTGTGCTGTCTATTTGAGATGAACTGAACATTGTAGATAGTTTTCAGCAAGTTGCAACATGGAAATACAGAAATAAGCACTTTTCCATAAACAAGCTCTAAATCAAGTTTGATGCACTCTGGATAAAAAAATGTTTTTGTTATGTTTATTCGAGATGTTATGAAAACACTGCAAACTGTTTTCAGTAAGTTGCAACATTGAAATGCAGAAATAAGCACTTTTCCATAAACAAGCTCTAAATCATGTTTGATGCACTCTGGATGTCCAATTTTAGCTGTGCTGTTTATTTGAGATGAACTGAACATTGTAAACTAGTTTTCAGCAAGTTGCAACATGGAAATACAGAAATAAGCACTTTTCCATAAACAAGCTCTAAATCAAGTTTGATGCACTCTGGATAAAAAAATGTTTTTGTTATGTTTATTCGAGATGTTATGAAAACACTGCAAACTGTTTTCAGTAAGTTGCAACATTGAAATGCAGAAATAAGCACTTTTCCATAAACAAGCTCTAAATCATGTTTGATGCACTCTGGATGTCCAATTTTTTGTGCTGTCTATTTGAGAGAACTGAACATTGTAGATAGTTTTCAGTAAGTTGCAACATGGAAATACAGAAATAAGCACTTTTCCATAAACAAGCTCTAAATCATGTTTGTGCACTCTGGATGTCCAATTTTTTGCTGTGCTGTCTATTTGAGATGAACTGAACATTGTAGATAGTTTTCAGCAAGTTGCAACATGGAAATACAGAAATAAGCACTTTTCCATAAACAAGCTCTAAATCAAGTTTGATGCACTCTGGATAAAAAAAATGTTTTTGTTATGTTTATTCGAGATGTTATGAAAACACTGCAAACTGTTTTCAGTAAGTTGCAACATTGAAATGCAGAAATAAGCACTTTTCCATAAACAAGCTCTAAATCATGTTTGTTGCACTCTGGATGTCCAATTTTTTGCTGTGCTGTCTATTTGAGATGAACTGAACATTGTAGATAGTTTTCAGCAAGTTGCAACATGGAAATACAGAAATAAGCACTTTTCCATAAACAAGCTCTAAATCAAGTTTGATGCACTCTGGATAAAAAAATGTTTTTGTTATGTTTATTCGAGATGTTATGAAAACACTGCAAACTGTTTTCAGTAAGTTGCAACATTGAAATGCAGAAATAAGCACTTTTCCATAAACAAGCTCTAAATCATGTTTGATGCACTCTGGATGTCCAATTTTTGCTGTGCTGTCTATTTGAGATGAACTGAACATTGTAGATAGTTTTCAGCAAGTTGCAACATGGAAATACAGAAATAAGCACTTTTCCATAAACAAGCTCTAAATCATGTTTGTTGCACTCTGGATGTCCAATTTTTTGCTGTGCTGTCTATTTGAGATGAACTGAACATTGTAGATAGTTTTCAGCAAGTTGCAACATGGAAATACAGAAATAAGCACTTTTCCATAAACAAGCTCTAAATCAAGTTTGATGCACTCTGGATAAAAAAAATGTTTTTGTTATGTTTATTCGAGATGTTATGAAAACACTGCAAACTGTTTTCAGTAAGTTCATTGAAATGCAGAAATAAGCACTTTCCATAAACAAGCAACATTGAAATGCAGAAATAAGCACTTTCCATAAACAAGCTCTAAATCATGTTTGATGCACTCTGGATGTCCAATTTTAGCTGTGCTGTCTATTTGAGATGAACTGAACATTGTAGATAGTTTTCAGCAAGTTGCAACATGGAAATACAGAAATAAGCACTTTTCCATAAACAAGCTCTAAATCAAGTTTGATGCACTCTGGATAAAAAATGTTTTTGTTATGTTTATTCGAGATGTTATGAAAACACTGCAAACTGTTTTCAGTAAGTTGCAACATTGAAATGCAGAAATAAGCACTTTTCCATAAACAAGCTCTAAATCAAGTTTGATGCACTCTGGATAAAAAATTTTTTTTGTTATGTTTATTCGAGATGTTATGAAAACACTGCAAACTGTTTTCAGTAAGTTGCAACATTGAAATGCAGAAATAAGCACTTTTCCATAAACAAGCTCTAAATCATGTTTGTTGCACTCTGGATGTCCAATTTTAGCTGTGCTGTCTATTTGAGATGAACTGAACATTGTAGATAGTTTTCAGCAAGTTGCAACATGGAAATACAGAAATAAGCACTTTTCCATAAACAAGCTCTAAATCAAGTTTGATGCACTCTGGATAAAAAAATGTTTTTGTTATGTTTATTCGAGATGTTATGAAAACACTGCAAACTGTTTTCAGTAAGTTGCAACATTGAAATGCAGAAATAAGCACTTTTCCATAAACAAGCTCTAAATCATGTTTGATGCACTCTGGATGTCCAATTTTTTGTGCTGTCTATTTGAGATGAACTGAACATTGTAGATAGTTTTCAGCAAGTTGCAACATGGAAATACAGAAATAAGCACTTTTCCATAAACAAGCTCTAAATCAAGTTTGATGCACTCTGGATAAAAAATTGTTTTTGTTATGTTTATTCGAGATGTTATGAAAACACTGCAAACTGTTTTCAGTAAGTTGCAACATTGAAATGCAGAAATAAATGCAGAAATACACTTTTCCATAAACAAGCTCTAAATCAAGTTTGATGCACTCTGGATAAAAAACATGTTTTTGTTATGTTTATTCGAGATGTTTTCATGAAAACATTGCAAACTGTTTTCAGTAAGTTGCAACATTGAAATGCAGAAATAAGCACTTTTCCATAAACAAGCTCTAAATCATGTTTGATGCACTCTGGATGTCCAATTTTTTGTGCTGTCTATTTGAGATGAACTGAACATTGTAGATAGTTTTCAGCAAGTTGCAACATGGAAATACAGAAATAAGCACTTTTCCATAAACAAGCTCTAAATCATGTTTGATGCACTCTGGATGTCCAATTTTTTGTGTTTATTTGAGATGAACTGAACATTGTAGACTAGTTTTCAGCAAGTTGCAACATGGAAATACAGAAATAAGCACTTTTCCATAAACAAGCTCTAAATCAAGTTTGATGCACTCTGGATAAAAAAATGTTTTTGTTATGTTTATTCGAGATGATGAAACACTGCAAACTGTTTTCAGTAAGTTGCAACATTGAAATGCAGAAATAAGCACTTTCCATAAACAAGCTCTAAATCATGTTTGATGCACTCTGGATGTCCAATTTTTGCTGTGCTGTCTATTTGAGATGAACTGAACATTGTAGATAGTTTTCAGCAAGTTGCAACATGGAAATACAGAAATAAGCACTTTTCCATAAACAAGCTCTAAATCATGTTTGTTGCACTCTGGATGTCCAATTTTGGCTTGTGCTGTCTATTTGAGATGAACTGAACATTGTAGATAGTTTTCAGCAAGTTGCAACATGGAAATACAGAAATAAGCACTTTTCCATAAACAAGCTCTAAATCATGTTTGATGCACTCTGGATAAAAAAAATGTTTTTCTTATGTTTATTCGAGATGTTATGAAAACACTGTAAACTGTTTTCAGTAAGTTGTAACATTGAAATGCTGAAATAAGCACTTTCCATAAACAAGCTCTAAATCATGTTTTATGCACTCTGGATGTCCAATTTTTTGCTCTGCTGTCTATTTGAGATGAACTCAACATTGTAGATAGTTTTCAGCAAGTTGCAACATGGAAATACTGAAATAAGCACTTTTCCATAAACAAGCTCTAAATCATGTTTGTTGCACTCTGGATAAAAAAAATGTTTTTGTTATGTTTATTCGAGATGTTATGAAAACACAAAACTGTTTTCAGTAAGTTGCAACATGGAAATACAGAAATAAGCACTTTTCCATAAACAAGCTCTAAATCAAGTTTGATGCACTCTGGATAAAAAAATGTTTTTGTTATGTTTATTCGAGATGTTATGAAAACACTGCAAACTGTTTTCAGTAAGTTGCAACATTGAAATGCAGAAATAAGCACTTTTCCATAAACAAGCTCTAAATCATGTTTGATGCACTCTGGATGTCCAATTTTAGCTGTGCTGTCTATTTGAGATGAACTGAACATTGTAGATAGTTTTCAGCAAGTTGCAACATGGAAATACAGAAATAAGCACTTTTCCATAAACAAGCTCTAAATCAAGTTTGATGCACTCTGGATAAAAAAATGTTTTTGTTATGTTTATTCGAGATGTTATGAAAACACTGCAAACTGTTTTCAGTAAGTTGCAACATTGAAATGCAGAAATAAGCACTTTTCCATAAACAAGCTCTAAATCATGTTTGATGCACTCTGGATGTCCAATTTTTTGTGCTGTCTATTTGAGATGAACTGAACATTGTAGATAGTTTTCAGCAAGTTGCAACATGGAAATACAGAAATAAGCACTTTTCCATAAACAAGCTCTAAATCAAGTTTGATGCACTCTGGATAAAAAAAATGTTTTTGTTATGTTTATTCGAGATGTTATGAAAACACTGCAAACTGTTTTCAGTAAGTTGCAACATTGAAATGCAGAAATAAGCACTTTTCCATAAACAAGCTCTAAAATCAAGTTTGATGCACTCTGGATAAAAAACATGTTTTTGTTATGTTATTCGAGATGTTATGAAAACACTGCAAACTGTTTTCAGTAAGTTGCAACATTGAAATGCAGAAATAAGCACTTTTCCATAAACAAGCTCTAAATCATGTTTGATGCACTCTGGATGTCCAATTTTTTGCTGTGCTGTCTATTTGAGATGAACTGAACATTGTAATAGTTTTCAGCAAGTTGCAACATGGAAATACAGAAATAAGCACTTTTCCATAAACAAGCTCTAAATCATGTTTGATGCACTCTGGATGTCCAATTTTTGCTGTGCTGTCTATTTGAGATGAACTGAACATTGTAGATAGTTTTCAGCAAGTTGCAACATGGAAATACAGAAATAAGCACTTTTCCATAAACAAGCTCTAAATCATGTTTGTTGCACTCTGGATGTCCAATTTTTTGTGCTGTCTATTTGAGATGAACTGAACATTGTAGACTAGTTTTCAGCAAGTTGCAACATGGAAATACAGAAATAAGCACTTTTCCATAAACAAGCTCTAAAATCAAGTTTGATGCACTCTGGATAAAAAAATGTTTTTGTTATGTTTATTCGAGATGTTATGAAAACACTGCAAACTGTTTTCAGTAAGTTGCAACATTGAAATGCAGAAATAAGCACTTTTCCATAAACAAGCTCTAAATCATGTTTGATGCACTCTGGATGTCCAATTTTTTTGCTGTGCTGTCTATTTGAGATGAACTGAACATTGTAGATAGTTTTCAGCAAGTTGCAACATGGAAATACAGAAATAAGCACTTTTCCATAAACAAGCTCTAAATCAAGTTTGATGCACTCTGGATAAAAAATGTTTTTGTTATGTTTATTCGAGATGTTATGAAAACACTGCAAACTGTTTTCAGTAAGTTGCAACATTGAAATGCAGAAATAAGCACTTTTCCATAAACAAGCTCTAAATCATGTTTGATGCACTCTGAGATGTCCATTTTTGCTGTGCTGTCTATTTGAGATGAACTGAACATTGTAGATAGTTTTCAGCAAGTTGCAACATGGAAATACAGAAATAAGCACTTTTCCATAAACCAAGCTCTAAATCAAGTTTGATGCACTCTGGATAAAAAACATGTTTTTGTTATGTTTATTCGAGATGTTATGAAAACACTGCAAACTGTTTTCAGTAAGTTGCAACATTGAAATGCAGAAATAAGCACTTTTCCATAAACAAGCTCTAAATCATGTTTGATGCACTCTGGATGTCCAATTTTTGCTGTGCTGTCTATTTGAGATGAACTGAACATTGTAGATAGTTTTCAGCAAGTTGCAACATGGAAATACAGAAATAAGCACTTTTCCATAAACAAGCTCTAAATCATGTTTGTGGCACTCTGGATGTCCAATTTTAGCTGTGCTGTCTATTTGAGATGAACTGAACATTGTAGATAGTTTTCAGCAAGTTGCAACATGGAAATACAGAAATAAGCACTTTTCCATAAACAAGCTCTAAAATCAAGTTTGATGCACTCTGGATAAAAAACATGTTTTTGTTATGTTTATTCGAGATGTTATGAAAACACTGCAAACTGTTTTCAGTAAGTTGCAACATTGAAATGCAGAAATAAGCACTTTCCATAAACAAGCTCTAAATCATGTTTGATGCACTCTGGATGTCCAATTTTTGCTGTGCTGTCTATTTGAGATGAACTGAACATTGTAGATCGTTTTCAGCAAGTTGCAACATGGAAATACAGAAATAAGCACTTTTCCATAAACAAGCTCTAAATCAAGTTTGATGCACTCTGGATAAAAAATGTTTTTGTTATGTTTATTCGAGATGTTATGAAAACACTGCAAACTGTTTTCAGTAAGTTGCAACATTGAAATGCAGAAATAAGCACTTTTCCATAAACAAGCTCTAAATCATGTTTGATGCACTCTGGATAAAAAAATTTTTTGTGCTGTTTATTTGAGATGAACTGAACATTGTAGACTAGTTTTCAGCAAGTTGCAACATGGAAATACAGAAATAGCACTTTTCCATAAACAAGCTCTAAATCATGTTTGTGCACTCTGGATGTCCAATTTTAGCTGTGCTGTCTATTTGAGATGAACTGAACATTGTAGATAGTTTTCAGCAAGTTTTCAGCAACATGGAAATACAGAAATAAGCACTTTTCCATAAACAAGCTCTAAATCATGTTTGTGCACTCTGGATGTCCAATTTTTTGTGCTGTCTATTTGAGATGAACTGAACATTGTAGATAGTTTTCAGCAAGTTGCAACATGGAAATACAGAAATAAGCACTTTTCCATAAACAAGCTCTAAATCAAGTTTGATGCACTCTGGATAAAAAAATGTTTTTGTTATGTTTATTCGAGATGTTATGAAAACACTGCAAACTGTTTTCAGTAAGTTGCAACATTGAAATGCAGAAATAAGCACTTTTCCATAAACAAGCTCTAAATCATGTTTGATGCACTCTGGATGTCCAATTTTAGCTGTGCTGTCTATTTGAGATGAACTGAACACAGTTGTAGATAGTTTTCAGCAAGTTGCAACATGGAAATACAGAAATAAGCACTTTTCCATAAACAAGCTCTAAATCAAGTTTGATGCACTCTGGATAGATAGTTTTCAGCAAGTTGCAACATGGAAATACAGAAATAAGCACTTTTCCATAAACAAGCTCTAAAATCAAGTTTGATGCACTCTGGATAAAAAACATGTTTTTGTTATGTTTATTCGAGATGTTATGAAAACACTGCAAACTGTTTTCAGTAAGTTGCAACATTGAAATGCAGAAATAAGCACTTTCCATAAACAAGCTCTAAATCATGTTTGATGCACTCTGGATAAAAAACATGTTTTTGTTATGTTTATTCGAGATGTTATGAAAACACTGCAAACTGTTTTCAGTAAGTTGCAACATTGAAATGCAGAAATAAGCACTTTTCCATAAACAAGCTCTAAATCATGTTTGTGGCACTCTGGATGTCCAATTTTAGCTGTGCTGTCTATTTGAGATGAACTGAACATTGTAGATAGTTTTCAGCAAGTTGCAACATGGAAATACAGAAATAAGCACTTTTCCATAAACAAGCTCTAAATCAAGTTTGATGCACTCTGGATAAAAAACATGTTTTTGTTATGTTTATTCGAGATGTTATGAAAACACTGCAAACTGTTTTCAGTAAGTTGCAACATTGAAATGCAGAAATAAGCACTTTTCCATAAACAAGCTCTAAATCATGTTTGATGCACTCTGGATGTCCAATTTTTTGTGCTGTCTATTTGAGATGAACTGAACATTGTAGATAGTTTTCAGCAAGTTGCAACATGGAAATACAGAAATAAGCACTTTTCCATAAACAAGCTCTAAATCAAGTTTGATGCACTCTGGATAAAAAAATGTTTTTGTTATGTTTATTCGAGATGTTATGAAAACACTGCAAACTGTTTTCAGTAAGTTGCAACATTGAAATGCAGAAATAAGCACTTTTCCATAAACAAGCTCTAAAATCAAGTTTGATGCACTCTGGATAAAAAAATAATGTTTTTGTTATGTTTATTTGAGATGTTATGAAAACACTGCAAACTGTTTTCAGTAAGTAACATTGAAATGCAGAAATAAGCACTTTCCATAAACAAGCTCTAAATCATGTTTGATGCACTCTGGATGTCCAATTTTTTGCTGTGCTGTCTATTTGAGATGAACTGAACATTGTAGATAGTTTTCAGCAAGTTGCAACATGGAAATACAGAAATAAGCACTTTTCCATAAACAAGCTCTAAATCATGTTTGTTGCACTCTGGAATTTTTGCAAGATGAACTGAAAAAAACATTGTTATGTTTATTCAGTTTTCAGCAAACTGTTTTCAGTAAGTTGCAACATGGAAATACAGAAATAAGCACTTTTCCATAAACAAGCTCTAAATCATGTTTGTGCACTCTGGATGTCCAATTTTTTGCTTGCTGTTTATTTGAGATGAACTGAACATTGTAGATGTTTTCAGCAAGTTGCAACATGGAAATACAGAAATAAGCACTTTTCCATAAACAAGCTCTAAATCAAGTTTGATGCACTCTGGATAAAAAAATGTTTTTGTTATTATGTTTATTCGAGATGTTATGAAAACACTGCAAACTGTTTTCAGTAAGTTGCAACATTGAAATGCAGAAATAAGCACTTTTCCATAAACAAGCTCTAAATCATGTTTGATGCACTCTGGATGTCCAATTTTTGCTGTGCTGTCTATTTGAGATGAACTGAACATTGTAGATAGTTTTCAGCAAGTTGCAACATGGAAATACAGAAATAAGCACTTTTCCATAAACAAGCTCTAAATCAAGTTTGATGCACTCTGGATAAAAAAATGTTTTTGTTATGTTTATTCGAGATGTTATGAAAACACTGCAAACTGTTTTCAGTAAGTTGCAACATTGAAATGCAGAAAAAAAGCACTTTTCCATAAACAAGCTCTAAATCATGTTTGTTGCACTCTGGATAAAAAACATGTTTTTGTTATGTTTGTGCTGTCTATTTGAGATGAACTGAACATTGTAGATAGTTTTCAGCAAGTTGCAACATGGAAATACAGAAATAAGCACTTTTCCATAAACAAGCTCTAAATCAAGTTTGATGCACTCTGGATAAAAAAATGTTTTTGTTATGTTTATTCGAGATGTTATGAAAACACTGCAAACTGTTTTCAGTAAGTTGCAACATTGAAATGCAGAAATAAGCACTTTCCATAAACAAGCTCTAAATCATGTTTGATGCACTCTGGATGTCCAATTTTAGCTGTGCTGTCTTTCATTTGAGATGAACTGAACATTGTAGATAGTTTTCAGCAAGTTGCAACATGGAAATACAGAAATAAGCACTTTTCCATAAACAAGCTCTAAATCATGTTTGATGCACTCTGGATGTCCAATTTTTTGCTGTGCTGTCTATTTGAGATGAACTGAACATTGTAGATAGTTTTCAGCAAGTTGCAACATGGAAATACAGAAATAAGCACTTTTCCATAAACAAGCTCTAAATCAAGTTTGATGCACTCTGGATAAAAAAATGTTTTTGTTATGTTTATTCGAGATGTTATGAAAACACTGCAAACTGTTTTCAGTAAGTTGCAACATTGAAATGCAGAAATAAGCACTTTCCATAAACAAGCTCTAAATCATGTTTGATGCACTCTGGATGTCCAATTTTAGCTGTGCTGTCTATTTGAGATGAACTGAACATTGTAGATAGTTTTCAGCAAGTTGCAACATGGAAATAAATGCAGAAATAAGCACTTTTCCATAAACAAGCTCTAAATCAAGTTTGATGCACTCTGGATAAAAAAATGTTTTTGTTATGTTTATTCGAGATGTTATGAAAACACTGCAAACTGTTTTCAGTAAGTTGCAACATTGAAATGCAGAAATAAGCACTTTTCCATAAACAAGCTCTAAATCATGTTTGATGCACTCTGGATAAAAAACATTTTTTGCTGTGTTTATTTGAGATGAACTGAACATTGTAGACTAGTTTTCAGTAAGTTGCAACATGGAAATACAGAAATAAGCACTTTTCCATAATCAAGCTCTAAATCATGTTTGTTGCACTCTTGGATGTCCATTTTTTGCTGTGCTGTCTATTTGAGATGAACTGAACATTGTAGATAGTTTTCAGCAAGTTGCAACATGGAAATACAGAAATAAGCACTTTTCCATAAACAAGCTCTAAATCATGTTTGATGCCCTCTGGATTCCCATTTTTTGCTGTGCTGTCTATTTGAGAGGAACTGAACATTGTAGATAGTTTTCATCAAGTTGCAACATGGAAATACAGAAATAAGCACTTTTCCATAAACAAGCTCTAAATCAAGTTTGATGCACTCTGGATAAAAAATGTTTTTGTTATGTTTATTCGAGATGTTATGAAAACACTGCAAACTGTTTTCAGTAAGTTGCAACATTGAAATGCAGAAATAAGCACTTTTCCATAAACAAGCTCTAAATCATGTTTGATGCACTCTGGATGTCCAATTTTTGTGCTGTCTATTTGAGATGAACTGAACATTGTAGATAGTTTTCAGCAAGTTGCAACATGGAAATACAGAAATAAGCACTTTTCCATAAACAAGCTCTAAATCAAGTTTGATGCACTCTGGATAAAAAAACATGTTTTTGTTATGTTTATTCGAGATGTTATGAAAACACTGCAAACTGTTTTCAGTAAGTTGCAACATTGAAATGCAGAAATAAGCACTTTTCCATAAACAAGCTCTAAATCATGTTTGATGCACTCTGGATGTCCAATTTTTGCTGTGCTGTCTATTTGAGATGAAATGAACATTGTGGACAGTTTTCAGCAAGTTGCAACATGGAAATACAGAAATAAGCACTTTTCCATAAACAAGCTCTAAATCATGTTTGATGCACTCTGGATAAAAAACATGTTTTTGTTATGTTTATTCGAGATGTTATGAAAACACTGCAAACTGTTTTCAGTAAGTTGCAACATTGAAATGCAGAAATAAGCACTTTCCATAAACAAGCTCTAAATCATGTTTGATGCACTCTGGATGTCCAATTTTTTGTGCTGTCTATTTGAGATGAACTGAACATTGTAGATAGTTTTCAGCAAGTTGCAACATGGAAATACAGAAATAAGCACTTTTCCATAAACAAGCTCTAAATCATGTTTGATGCACTCTGGATGTCCAATTTTTTGCTGTGCTGTTATTTGAGATGAACTGAACATTGTAGATAGTTTTCAGCAAGTTGCAACATGGAAATACAGAAATAAGCACTTTTCCATAAACCAAGCTCTAAATCAAGTTTGATGCACTCTGGATAAAAAACATGTTTTTGTTATGTTTATTCGAGATGTTATGAAAACACTGCAAACTGTTTTCAGTAAGTTGCAACATTGAAATGCAGAAGTAAGCACTTTCCATAAACAAGCTCTAAGTCATGTTTGATGCACTCTGGATGTCCAATTTTAGCTGTGCTGTCTATTTGAGATGAACTGAACATTGTAGATAGTTTTCAGCAAGTTGCAACATGGAAATACAGAAATAAGCACTTTTCCATAAACAAGCTCTAAAATCAATTTTGATGCACTCTGGATAAAAAACATGTTTTTGTTATGTTTATTCGAGATGTTATGAAAACACTGCAAACTGTTTTCAGTAAGTTGCAACATTGAAATGCAGAAATAAGCACTATCCATAAACAAGCTCTAAATCATGTTTGATGCACTCTGGATAAAAAATGTTTTTGTTATGTTTTATTCGAGATGTTATGAAAACACTGCAAACTGTTTTCAGCAAGTTGCAACATTGAAATGCAGAAATAAGCACTTTTCCATAAACAAGCTCTAAATCATGTTTGATGCACTCTGGATGTCCAATTTTTTGCTGTGCTGTCTATTTGAGATGAACTGAACATTGTAGATAGTTTTCAGCAAGTTGCAACATGGAAATACAGAAATAAGCACTTTTCCATAAACAAGCTCTAAATCAAGTTTGATGCACTCTGGATAAAAAAATGTTTTTGTTATGTTTATTCGAGATGTTATGAAAACACTGCAAACTGTTTTCAGTAAGTTGCAACATTGAAATGCAGAAATAAGCACTTTCCATAAACAAGCTCTAAATCATGTTTGATGCACTCTGGATGTCCAATTTTAGCTGTGCTGTCTATTTGAGATGAACTGAACATTGTAGATAGTTTTCAGCAAGTTGCAACATGGAAATACGGAAATAAGCACTTTTCCATAAACAAGCTCTAATTCAAGTTTGAAGCACTCTGGATAAAAAACATGTTTTTGTTATGTTTATTCGAGATGTTATGAAAACACTGCAAACTGTTTTCAGTAAGTTGCAACATTGAAATGCAGAAATAAGCACTTTCCATAAACAAGCTCTAAAATCAAGTTTGATGCACTCTGGATAAAAAACATGTTTTTGTTATGTTTATTCGAGATGTTATGAAAACACTGCAAACTGTTTTCAG
>NW_024607354.1:10000-23986 GCF_018296145.1 Oncorhynchus tshawytscha | reverse complement strand
TATTTCCATGGTGGCTGCTAGCTAAATATGCTAACGAGCGCAAACTAAAATAAAGAATTGCAAAGACAGGCAATCCAGCTCATAAAGTTATACGTGTGTGTATATATATATATATATCAAAATATACACACACACAGTCGTGGCCAAAAGTTTTGAGAATGACACAAATATACATTTTCGTGAAGTCTGCTGCCTCAGTTTGTATGATGGCAATTTGCATATACTCCAGAATGTTATGAAGAGTGATCAGATGAATTGCAATTAATTAAAATTAAAAGTCCCTATTTGCCATGCAAATGAACTGAATCCCAAAAGAACATTTCCACTGCATTTCAGCCCTGCCACAAAAGGACCAGCTGACATGTCAGTGACTCTCTCGTTAACACGTGTGAGTGTTGATGAGGACAGGGCTGGAGATCACTCTGTCATGCTGATTGAGTTCGAATAACAGACTGAATAGTTCGAATAACAGACTGGGAGCTTCAAAAGAAAGGTGTTGCTTCCTCTGTCAACCATGGTTACCTGCAAGGAAACATGTGCCGTCATCATTGCTTTGCACAAAAAGAGCTTCACAGGCAAGGATATTGCTGCCAGTAAGATTGCACCTAAATCAACCATTTATCAAATCATCAAGAACTTCAAGGAGAGCGGCTCAATTGTTGTGAAGAAGGCTTCAGGGCGCCCAAGAAAATCTGGCAAGCGCCAGGACCGTCACCTAATGTTGATTCAACTGCGGGCACCAGTAGTACAGAGCTTGCTCAGGAATGGCAGCAGGCAGGTGTGAGTGCATCTGCACGCACAGTGAGGCAAAGACTTTTGAGGATGGCCTGGTGTCAAGAAGGGCAGCACAGAAGCCACTTCTCTCCAAGAAAAACATCAGGGACAGACTGATATTCTGCCAAAGGTACAGGGATTGGACTTCTGAGGACTGGGGTAAAGTCATTTTCTCTGAATCCCCTTTCCGATTGTTTGGGGCGTCTGGGGAAAAAAGCTTGTCCCGGAGAAGACGAGGTGAGCGCTACCATCAGTTCTGTGTCATGCCAACAGTAAAGCATCCTGAGACCATTCATGTGTGGGGTTGCTTCTCAGCCAAGGGAGTGGGCTCACTCAGAATTTTGCCTAAGAACACAGCCATGAATAAAGAATGGTACAAACACATCCTCCGAGAGCAACTTCTCCCAACCATCCAGGAACAGTTTGGTGACCAACAATGCCTTTTCCAGCATGATGGAGCACCTTGCCTAAGGTGGCTCGGGGAACAAAACATTGATATTTTGGGTCCATGGCCAAGAAACTAGCAGTGGCAGCTATACAGAACTCATCCAAAGGGTGACTCCTGAAACACGGCAGGAAGTTAACACAATATGATGCTCCTTCACCTTGTTAATTCAGCCACTTACTTAGATAACGTGATGCGTAAGTTTAACTTTCTAGTTAATGCAGAATGATGCAGTAAAGAAAATATTTTTCCTCCTTTTTTAAAATTCTATTTATTGTCATTTCTGCTCAGCATCACACACATTGTGCTTCAGTTGCACTTCACTAGGATGAGAATTCATACACGAACGGCATTCTAACAGCAGATAGCGCTTTGACTGATGTGGAGCTACTTTTCTCAGTACTTTTCTTGGTGTAGCCAGACCACTTTTCTCCAGTAAAATGCAAGACGAACTTTAAACAAAACATTATGAAATGTATCAGGCAACATTTTTTCCCATGATAAATATTAGAAATAGCATGGCCATGCATAATTTTTGCTAAAAAATACCTTGCTTTTTCATCATAAGCTCATTTACTTGTGTGGCTGCCAGCCAAATAACTTTGGGCTTCCGTTGTCATCTGATTAAAAAGAAGCTATTTTCCGCCAGCTGTGTTGCTCTAATGTATTTTTTGTGAAGGAATAGTTGCAAGTCCCTGATCACTCTATTGAAACAAAACAAAAAACACTTGACTTGTATAAAATGTAACCCCTGTCAGTACACAGCTGAACTCACCTGCTCCTGCTTTCTCCCATTGTGCTATTTACAAACAAACGTGACTGGCTCAACTGTTCGGGGGAACGAAGGTAAGCTTCATAATGTAAAGTTACGTTACAGGTGAAGGGAATAAACTGGCTGCTTTCTCTCCTAATGTATTGCACAAGTGGTCTGCAGCTAAACGTCCCCTTTTTCAGGACCCTGTTTTTCAAAGATAATTTGTAAAAATCCAAATGACTTCACAAATATTCATTGTAAAGGGTTTAAACACGGTTTCCCATGCTTGTTCAATGAACCATAAACAATTAATGAACATGCACCTGTGGAACGGTTGTTAACTTCACTAGGGTAGTGGGCAGCATTCGGAATTTTGGATGAAAAGCGTGCCCAAATTAAACTGCCTGCTACTCAGGCCCAGAAGCTAGGATATGCATATAATTGGTAGATTTGGATAGAAAACCCTCAAGTTTCAAAAACTGTTAAAATAATGTCTTAGAAAAACAGAACTGATATGGCAGGTGAAAACTTGAGAAAAATCCATCCAGGAAGTACTATTATTTTGAAAGGCTGTTCTTCCATTGAAAGCCTATCCACCATACAAAGACCCAGTTCACGATCTCTATGGCTTCTTCTACATGTGGCCAGTCTTTTAGGCATTGTTTCAGGCTTGTACTCTGAAAAATTAGGGAGATACAGCACGTTCAATGAGTGGACAGTGGAAATTTCCAGACCTGAG
The DNA here is from genome assembly GCF_018296145.1 of Oncorhynchus tshawytscha. Lineage (NCBI taxonomy): Eukaryota > Metazoa > Chordata > Actinopteri > Salmoniformes > Salmonidae > Oncorhynchus > Oncorhynchus tshawytscha. Next base: position 21,274 of record NW_024607354.1, on the reverse strand, counting down.
TCCAGCGCAAGATCGGGAGCGCGCCTTTCTTGTTTCTCCTTTTCTATTGACGAAGCTTTTGTCTGGTTGAAATATAATTGATTATTTATGACAAAAACAACATGATTTGATTTTAAACATCGTTTGACATGTTTCTACCAACTTTTATTGTACTTTTTTGAATTTTTGTCTGGATGTTGAGAGCGCTTTGTGCCTTTGGATTACTGAACTAAACGCACCAACAAAATGGAGGTTTTTGGACATAGAGGGACATTATCGAACAAAACAAACATTTATTGTGTAACATGGAGTCCTGGGAGTGCCACCAGATGAAGATCATCAAAGGTTAGTGATTCATTTAATCACTTTTTCTGACTTTTGTGAGCCCTCTCTTTGGCTGGAAAATGTCTGCATGGTTTCTTGTGGCTAGGCGCTGTCCTAACATAATCGCATGGTTGCGCTTTCGCCGTAAAGCCTTTTTGAAATCGGACACTGTGGTTGGATTAACAAGAAGTTTATCTTTAAAATGGTGTATAATACTTTTAATTTTAATAATGGGATTACTGTTTGAATTTGGCGCCCTGCCATTTTACTGGCTGTTGTTGAGGTGGGACGCTAGCGTCCCAATGATCCCAGAGAGTCTAAGACACTAACAGCTTACAGACGGTAGGCAATTAAGGTCACAGTTATGAAAACTTAGGACACTAAAGAGGCCTTTCTACTGTCTCTGGAAAAACACCAAAAGAAAGATGTCTCTGCTCATCTGCATGAACGTGCCTTAGGCATGCTGCAAGGAGTCATGAGGACTGCAGGTGTGGCCAGGGCAATACATTACAATGTCCGTACTGTGAGACGCCTAAGACAGCGCTACAGGGAGACAGGACAGACAGCTGATAGTCCTCGCAGTGGCAGACCACATGTAACAACATCTGCACAGGATCGGTACATCGGAACATCACACCTGCGGGACAGGTACAGGATGGCAACAGCAACTGCCGAGTTACACCAGGAACGCATAATCCCAACATGAGTGCTCAGAATGTCCTCAATAAGCTGAGAGAGGCTGGAATGAGGGCTTGTAGGCCTGTTGTCTGGTGAGGACCTGCCTTTACATCACCGGCAACAAAGTCGCCTATGGGCACAAACCAACCGTTGCTGGACCAGACAGGACAAAAAGTGCTCTTCACTGACGAGTTGCGGGTTGCTGTTTTGTCTCACCAGGGGTGATGGTCGGATTTGCGTTTATCGTCAATGGAATTAGCGTTACCCCCAGGCCTGTACTATAGAGCGGGATCGATTTGGAGGTAGAGAGTCCTACATGTTCTGAGGCAGTGTGTCACAGTGTAGCGGTATTTATTAGAGAGGGGCAAAGAGAGATTTTGTTCGGGCGCCAGGCAGGTATTAACCATGCCGAAAGGAAAATAGTAGAATAGAGAGAGTACCACTACCAGACCCACACACATCAGCAGAAGAGACTGCCTAGAGTGTAGCCTGTTTACCAGATAGCCAGTGGAGAGAAAAGAGAATACACACCATATAAACCCACATCACAGCACAGGGGTAACCCAAACAAGAATACCTCATACAATAATAATAATAATACTAATAATGGCAGAGCAATTTAACAGCAACTTCATACAAAAAAGAACCCAGTCATCAACAGAGGATTTGCAATAATCTGTTATCTTCCAGTGGAGGAGTGCATAAGGTATGAATGTGGGGGGTGTTCATAGACACAACAAATGCCTTAAAAATGTCCACAATCTGCTCAGCCACATGTCATTAATACAACTCACCTCAATACAGTTCACATAACAATACACAACTTGCAAGCAACCTCCCTTTTAACTCAAATGTCCACCCAAATACTTCTGGCAGGGCAATAATAGTCCAGCTCTAATGAACGTCAATGGGAAGTGCATTTGAAAAATAGAGAGTCTGTTGCAGGGTAAAGGACTGGAACGATAGAGGAAAGAGGAAAGGAGAACAAGAGAGATCTTAGCTGTGGTCTTCAGGCGTGCCGGTGTACTGTCTGACCGTCCGATGGTTTGTTGGTTTGTATGTTAAAGCTTCGCAACAAGGTTGCTACTAATCCATGCGGTCCATAACGGGCGCGGTCCCAAATGAAAACAACCACGACCTAGAGCGATTACACCGATGATTGAGTTAAATACTTTATAAACTACACACGCTGAAAACAAACTAAATTTCTGCAGCACAGCCCACACAATCAAACTGTCGCGCCACCCAAGAGCCCCTCCCAAAAGAGCTGAAAGAGCTGTCTTTATTTCCTCCTTCCTTACTGCTGATGCACTCTTAAAGTGGCAGTGCACGGTGAAGGCTCCGTGCGGGATTTTGCCACAACTGCATCATTGGACTGAGTTTGCCATTGCAGGCAATCTCAATGCTGTGCATTACAGGGAAGACATCCTCCTCCCTTTTGGTACCCTTCCTGCAGGCTCATCCTGACATGACCCTCCAGCATGACAATGCCACCAGCCGTACTGCTCGTTCTGTGTGTGATTTCCTTCAAGACATGAATGTCAGTGTTCTGCAATGGCCAGCGCACAGCCCGGATCTCAATCCCATTGAGCACGTCTGGGACCTGTTGGATCTGAGGGCTAGGGCCATTCCCCCCCAGAAATGTCAGGGAACTTGCAGGTGCCTTGGTGGAAGAGTGGGGTAACATCTCACAGCAAGAACTTGCAAATCTGGTGCAGTCCATGAGGAGGAGATGCACTGCAGTACTTAATGCAGCTGGTGGCCACATCAGATACTGACTGTTACTTTTGATTTTCACTCCCCCTTTTTTCAGGGTCCCATTATTCCATTTCTGTTAGTCACATGTCTGTGGAACTTGTTCAGTTTGTCTGTTGTTGAATCTTATGTTTGTTCAAATATTTACACATGTTAAGTTTGCTGAAAATAATCGCAGTTGACAGTGAGAGGCGTTTCTTTTTATTTACTTAGAAAGTAGCTACAAACATTAAAATGTATAGAAATACGTCACCAACCATACGATCACTTTAAATATAAAATCTAATCCAATTTTATTTGTTACGTGCGCCGTATACAACATGCGTAGACCTTACTATGAAATGCTTACTTACAATCCCGTAATTAACCAACAGTGCAGTTTTAAGAAAATAGAATCAAGAAAATATTTACTAAATGAGACTGACTAACTAACAAAATCAATTGTGGCCTGTGGAATGTCCCACTCCTCTTCAATGGCTTTACTAAGTTGCAGGATATAGGCGGGATCTGGAACACGCTGTTGTACACGTTGATCCAGAGCATCCCAAACATGCTCAATGGGTGATCCTTGCGACGTGTTGTCATGCTAAAACATGAGGTAATGCTGACTGATGAATGGTGCAACCATGGGCCTCAGGATCTCTTCATGGCATCTCTTTGCATTCAAATTGTCATTGACAAAGTGCAATTGTGTTCGTTGTCGGTAGCTTATGCCTGCCCATACCATAACCCCACCGCCTCCGCGGGGCACTGTTCACAACGTTGAAACCAGCGAGCCACTCGCCCACACGACGCCATCCACACTTTCTGCCATCTGCCCGATACAGTTGAAACCGGGTTTCATCTGTGAAGAGCGCACTTCTCCAGTGTTCAAGTGGCCGTCGAAGGTGAGCATTTTTCCACAAGTTGGTTATGAAGCCGAGCTGCAGTCAGGTCAAGACCCTGGTGAGGATGACAAGCAGGCAGATGAGCTTCCGTGAGATGGTATCTGACAGTTTGTGCAGAAACTATTTTTGGGCGCAAACCCGCAGTTTCATCAGCTGTCCAGTTGGCTGGTCTCAGACGATCCCGCAGGTGAAGTAGCAGGATGTGGAGGTCCTGGGCTGTTGTGGTCACACGTTGGAGGGGGTTTATGGTAGAGAAATGATCATAACATTCTCTGGCAACAGTTCAGACCCCGACTGGGGGGAATTGATCCAGGAGCTTTCAAAAGGGGGGCTGCGGGCCGCCAGTTGTCCATCCCTGACTTTGGTAGAAGGCTGGATTAAGAGCAAGGTTTGTGTGAATCTGTCTCACAAACAACTGGAGAGACCACACACACACACTTTACTTTCTGCCAGTTTAGCTGGGAGCTAGGGTCCCTGCTGTGGGAGGCTGGTGCCGCCTGCTGGTGCAGTCAGTGTTGAGGTGATGTAGTGAGAGGTGCAGTGGGTTTCTATCCTGGTATTACTCCTCTGGGATGTTTTAAGCAGGACTATGACTCATAGCTTCCGCCTGGTTCAGCTTTCTTCTGTGTGGGGGTGGCTGTGGTTGGAGCCCAGGGCTGGGTAATGCCAGTCTCTGTTTGGGGAAATATCTCACCCTAGCGCACCCCTGCCAATTAGATTCATTCATTTGTGCCCAGGAGGGAGGTGTGGGAGACATAAAGAGAGGGAGGAGAGCCAGGAGAAAGCAAGGTTCCAGACAAACATTTTCAGTTGGTGGCACCAGTCCATAATTTGATCACACCAATTTTTCTTTGCGGCATCATCTTATTAAGACGGTGCTTTATTAAAAAGTGTAATAGACTAGTAAGATGGTATTCAGTAATACATTTATATATATTCATGTTTCAAAATATTCTAATGTGCCACCTAATCCAGTGATTGTCATGCATTTTGGGTTGACAATTAGGCTGTTAAATGTTACTGTTAAAATGACTCTAAATATACTGTTATACCCACTAGTAGCCATGCATTAGTCTAAAAGTTAATGTAATCTCCATAAACCGTTGCAGTTGTAGCCTACGGCCCAGTGAGGCCTATGCGATCGCAATGGCCAATGCTCATTTCTCGCACTCTAACTTGATGCCATATCAAATGTCTTTGGTTGTAAAATAGTTGCTATTGAGCTCAAAATTGAGAGTTGGTTACAAAAAAAAGTACAGAAAGCTGAGAACCTCCTTAACTGTGACAACAGGATCGCTGTGTTTCCTCCGCTATTGGATTTGAAGATGTTATGCAATCAGAACCACTTTTTTTCCTGGGTAAGGAGAGAGAGGGCTTGCTCAGCACAGTAGCAGGACTCAGCGAAAAAGGTACAGGGGCAGGCAGACATTTTCATGACAAGAATGATGAGGATAAATTTACCTTTCTGTTTTACCAAATCATGGTTTTAGCCACCTAGTGTAAAAATGTGTGTAAAAATTCAAAGGGTCACAAAAGTGACTAAATGTGAGCCCTTTGTCTACACCCATTCAGCATCATTCACACCCTCTTAAGCTTTAGCCCCGCCCATATCTTTTAAGGGTTGATCTTAATGTATTAACAGCACCCAAGCTAACTTGCTAGCTACTTCCAGACATCTAAGGGAGAGAGAACAGCTCACTGAATACTCGCCCTAGCAGAGCTGTTATGTTATCCAGAGCGTTGGTGACTGCAACTGTACTGTCAGATTGTCCATTCATAAATTCAGAGTGCACACCGGGCTGATGTTCACTGACACGGCCATATTCACCAGGTTTTGAGCGTTTTGTAAATTCATCAGTTATTCTGCGCTCTGGCACACTCCGCTAACTAGGTAAACAATGAACCGTAATCCCAACTCATGTCGTCATTACCTTTGAAAACTCCTCCAGAAAGTGGAGAGCAACACTTCTGCAGTTTTAATACACAATCTATTTTTAAAAATACCGCGTTCGACAGGATTACCTAGACATACTGACCAGCTCAAATAGACTGAAGGGCGCTATATTGTAGACCAATCCAAACTCATCTCTCTGCATGTCCAGCCCACTCATTATCTCAACCAATCATGGCTAGCGGGAAGGCTGCGGTCTATTTCTTTGGCTAGGCCAACTGGTCTCGTAATTTAACTATTTTATTCCTACTTACAGATGGCATATAAGTTTGATATTAAGGCACATGAAAGTTCACATGTTCCAGAAGGCGTTTCTGCCAAAAAATACAATTAGATTTATTTATTTTTTAAATTACGTTCAAACGACTTCCCTGTGAAGTCGTGACGCGCCCCTGGAGAGAGGAGAATGAAACAATGGGGATGTAAGGAGAAACATTGGAAGGAGGCTCAGGCAGGCGGAGGGAGGGTGGCAGGCAGGCAGGGGGGAGACATTGAGAGGGAGGGGGAGGCAGGTGAGACTGGAAGAATAGAATGAGACGGGGAGGGATTGGGACCTGGGGAGGCAGGGGGAAGAGGGAGTTGTTCTGGCTGACTGCGGCTCTCTCTCTCCTACCTTTTTTATTGACAGCTGGGTGCCTCTTTTTCAGCTCCGCTAGCTACTCAATCACACAGCTGATAGAGAGGCCTGTCACTCATATTCTCCTTGTTTCTGACACACACACAAAGCCAACACTCACGCTCTATTCATTCCTTTCTCTGACACATCCAACACCAACTCAAACGATAAGGCCCCATTCACATGCGCATTTAAGTGCCTCGCAGACCCCGTTTAAAATATGTCCGAGCACTCCCAATCAACGAGTCCTAGAATTAGAGAGGCAGGGGGAGGAGAGGACAGGCTCTGTGTGAGGGAAATATTTCTCCGATAAGCCCACGATTGCTGATTGTTCCCTCACAGTGAGGAGCCATGTTATCCCCAAACACACACAGAGCCATCCGCCAGTCAGCAGAGGGAGAGATGGATGGAGAGAGTGTTGATGGAGGTGGGTCAATATGGCTTTGTCCTCCTCAACACCCCCCGTGTGTTTGTATGGGTGTGTGTAAACAGCCCGGTGTTCAGCAGGTCTATTGTGACTCGGGGTTATCTGTGGCTGTCATCTCTGTAGCAGAGGCCTCCAGCGACACAGACACACTTTCTCTGTTGTCCGCTGTTGCTGTTCACTTTGTTGATTGGCGCCGACACACACAATAACTAGCCTCAGTCATCGAAGGCTGTGTCCCACATTGTTTGGCCACTAACAGAATAGAAAGGGGAAGAAATGGCAGCCCTGAAAACATCATTGGCCTTACATCGATCGTGAGATTCTTGTCATTCCTGGGATGAAAATGGGGAATGGTTTGTCATTGTTGGTGAGTGCAGAGACGTGACAGACGGAGAGTGACCCGATGGCTCCGTTTCTAGTGGAGAATAACAGAACAGTGAGAAAAGAAAGAAGAACAAAGTGTCCTGCCATTGCCTCAGAGGATCAACGCTGGAGTCAAGCACTTTATCACAGTCTGGAGCTGTGGCTTTGTGGAGAGATGGGGAGCGAGAAAGAGGAAGAAGGGGGGGGATAGAGGGGCAAGAGGGTGAGGGAGAGGTGGGGCGAGAGAAGCAGATATGAGAGACAGCACCACACAGTGTTCATACTGACCTCTGACCCAGCTGGACAGTCTAGATCACAGGGTGTCATCTGAGTGCTATAGGTCAGGTTAAGTGTACCATAACAGTTGCACTGTGGCCTCACTCCCCACTTCTCTAGTGCTCTGCAGTAGGCCAGGTGTTACTTTCTAAATGTAATCTGTTACAGTTACAAGTTACCTGTCCTCAATTGTAATCAGTAAATTATCTTTTGGATTACCCACACCCAGTAATGTAATCTGATTACTTTTAGATTACATTCCCCTTAAGAGGCATTAGAAGGAGACAAAAAAGAGTACTGATTGCACATCTATTGCAGGAAAAATCAGTGTTGAGAGTTTACATAGCTGGCCACAAATGGATGTGTTGCATTTTACTTTACGGGTTTTCTTCTTCGAGTCCATTGCTTTATTCTACAAATAATAATACAATTCGGCCATTTCTTTACGTTATAAACCAAAGTCATATTTCCAGTCGTTCCAATGAATTGACCCGTTGGTCTTCAGGAATAGGACTTGGAATTATAAATTAGCCCCAATTTGTATTTGTTTTTTACCTGCCGCACAACCCAACAACGAAGGACTGATTAGCCTACTCTGTTGATGATGATTTTGTTGTCATGGAGGACTGATAGGGCTCGTAGCTTTGAGTTGACATGTAAATTCTGCTCTGGGAATAGCATGCTTTGAGCACTGCCGAGAAGTGTTATGTACAGGGCACGTGGAAGTAGAGCCCTGTAGGGTGCGTTTGCTGTATGGCTATCGTTGACCTTTTTAGTTGGTGACACTTGGTGACGTCTGGACAATTTGCAAGTCTAAGAGTTTGAGGATGTGTCCGTCAGGAGTGAAAATATCTCCTCCCCCCCTCCCTATTTACGACTCCCTGCACGGAGCAGCATTTTCCAGTGGACCAGAGAGAGGGGGTACAGTAGCTAGTTCATTAAAGCAAGGGATCTTGAAGCTGATGTAATTATTGGTGCCTGTGGGCTCTGGGCTAGTCTTAATGCCTGCTTCAAACTGGCCAAGTGCTCACTCTCTGAACAGGTAATTGTATTTAGGCACAGAGAGAGAGGGAGGGAGAAAGATGAAGGGCAACGAGGGAGCAGTAACCTGGGAGGACCAGCTGTGCCTGGGCAGCATATTATGGTCTGTTGACCTGAGGACATGGCTACTGCACGTGTGCAGATGGAGCCAGGAAGTCTCAATCCCGACCCCGCTCTAATTAATCAGACCATAGCCCATCAAACCAGATATGATCTCACTGCATTGAACTGAGGGATTCAAAACACTCAGTGGTCTGGTCCTGGAGCCCCACTATAGGAGAATGGACTTGGATGGGGGACGAGGGTAACACTTGGGAGCGAGGATGGCTGAAAATGCCTTGACCCGGTACTGCTGTGTACTTCGAATCCATGTCAGCCATTGAAATATCCTTTCTCTGTGTCAGCGTACGTGAAATCCTTGTCATCTTCTGCATAGTGTGTTATTTTCTGGAAGTAGCTTCTTATAGCTGGGCTGTACAGTAGCACTGGGAGGTCACAGGGAAGGGAGAGGTGATGGTGGGCCAAGGTTTCTCTCTCGGTCTCCCCACCCTCTCTCTCCTTCTCCCTCTCTCTCCCCCTCTGTCAGTAGTGTGTTGTATCCAGAGCCACTCCTGTATTCATGGCCACAACACTCAGGCCCCAGAACGCTCACTGCAGGATGCACAGTTGAGCCTGAAGGTCGGGCAGCAATTGTTTATCGGTTAATATGTCTCGCTCCCTCTGTCGCTCTCTCTCTCTCGCTCCCTCTGTCACTCTCTCTCCCTCTGTCGTTCTCTCCCTCTGTCGCTCTCTCTCTCCCTATCTCTCTCTCCCTCTGTCTCTCTCTCCCTCTGTCTCTATATCCCTCTGTTGGTAATAATAATAATAATTCTCTAATGTGAATAATAATAATAATAATAATATGATAATAATAATAATAATAATAATAATAATAATAATAAAATAATAATAATAATAATGATAATAATAATAATAATAATAATAATAATAATAATAATAATAATAATAATAATAATAATAATAATAATAATAATAATAATAATAATAATATGTAATGAATAATAATAATAATAATAATATAATAATATATAATAAAAGATAATAATAATGTAATCTAAGATAATAATAATAATAATAATAGTAATAATAAATAAGATAATAATAATAATATGAAATAATAATAATAATAATAATAATAATAATAATAATAATAATAATAATAATAATAATAATAATAATAATCTAATAATAATGTAATAATAATGCTCCCAATAATAATAATAATAATAATAATCCTCTGTGATTATGTAATCCCAATAAAATAATAATAATAATCGCTCCTCAGGTAAATAATAATAATAATAATAATAATATCTCTTGATAATAATAATGAATAATAATAATAATAATAATAATAATAATAATATAAAAATAATAATAATAATAATAATAAAAAATATGATAATAATATAATAATAATAATCTAACGAATAATAATAATAATAATAATAATAATCTAATCTCTAATAATAATAATAATAATAATAATAATCTAATGATAATAATAATAATAATAATAATAATAACTAATCTCGCTAAATAATAATAATAATAATAGTACTTTCCTAAATGTAATAATATGCTAATAATAATAATAATAATAATAATAATAATAATAATAATAACTAATAATAATAATAATAATAATAATAATAATAATAATAATAATAAAATAATAATAATAATAATCGAATAATAATAATAATAATAATAATAATAATGATAATAATAATAATAATTAATAATAATAATAATAATAATAATATTTATTTCTAATGTAATAATAATAAATAATGAATAATAATAATAATGTCATTGACAATAATAATAATAATAATAATAATAATAATAATAAAATAATAATAATAATAATAATAATAATATGTAATAATAATCATAATAATAATCCATAATAATAATAATAATAAATAATAATATCTAATAATAATAATAATAATAATAATAATAATAATAATAATAATAATAATAATAATAATAATAATAATAATAATAATATGATAATAATAATAATAATAATAATAAGATATGTAATAATAAAAATAATAATGTAATAATAATAATAATAATAATAATAATAATAATAATAATAATAATAATAATGTAATAATAATAATAATAATAATAATAATAATAATAATAAATAATAATAATAATAATAATAATAATAATAATAATAATAATAATAATAATAATAAATAATAATAATAATAATAATAATAATAATAATAATAATAATAATGTTAATAATAATAATAATAATAATAATGTAATAATAATGTAATAATAATAATAATAATGTAATAATAATAATAATAATAATAATCCTCTGTAATATGTAATAATATGTAATAATAATAATGTCTCTGTCCTCTCTCTCTCTAATCCTCTCTCTCTAATCTGTAATCTCCATGATCTGTCCCTAATCCCTAATAATCTCTTCCCTAATAATCTCCATAATTCTTGTGTAATGAATAATAATCTCTAATGGTATGTCTCTAATAATAATGTAATCTCTAATAATAATCTCTAATCTGTCTAATCTCCCGCTCTAATAATAATAATAATCTCTCTCTCTTCTAATAATAATCTAATAATAATCTAATCTCTAATAATTGAATAATCTAATCTAATAATAATCTAATAATAATAATCTCTCTAATAATCTCTAATCTAATAATAATAATATCTCTAATGAATAATAATAATGTCTAATGTAATAATAATAATGTCATAATAATAATCTCTCTCTCTAATAATAATAATAATAATGTCATAATAATAATAATAATATGTGTAATAATAATAATAAAAGAAAATAAGGTCTTGAGATAATCTAATCTCTAATAATTTCTAGATCTCATATGCAATCTAATAATGCTGTCTCTCTCTAATCATG
>NW_024607354.1:0-2500 GCF_018296145.1 Oncorhynchus tshawytscha | reverse complement strand
TCGCTCTCTCTCTCTCTAATCTCTCTCTCTCTCTCTGTCTAATCTAATAATAATAATCTCTGTGTAATATATGAATAATAATCTCTAATAATCTCTCTCGCTCTATGTCTCTCTAATAATAATAATAATCTAATCTCTCCAATAATATCTAATATTTGTCGCTGTGAATAATAAAATAATAATATAATAATAATAATCGTCTCTAATAATAATAATAAATAATAATAATTAATAATGAAATATAATCACTATGTAATAATAATAATAATAATAAAGTAATAATAATAATAATAAAGAATAATAATAATAATAATCTCTCGCTATCTAATAATATAATATGTCTAATAATAATCTATCTCGCCCTAATAATAATAATAATAATCTAATAATATCTAATCTGTTAATCTCTCTAATAATAATAATAATATCATCTAATCTCTCTCTCTCTAATCTAATCTCTCTAATAATAATCTCTAATAATCTCTCTAATAATAATAATCTCTGATAGATCTAATCTCTCTAAATAATAATAATAATCTCTCTAATAATAATCGCTCTCTCTAATAATAATCTAATAATCTTCTCTCTCTCGCTCTGTCTTAATATCTAATAATATGTAATCTCTATATAATAATAATAATAATATCTCTCTCCTCTAATAATAATAATAATAATAATAATAATAATAATAATAATATGATGTCTGTAATAATAATAATAATAATAATAATAATAATAAATAATAATATAATAATAATATCTAATAATAATAATAATAATAATAATAATAATCTAATAATAATCATATGTCGCTCTCTAATAATATCTCTCTAATCTCTCTATCTGGCTCTAATAATAATAATAATAATCTCTAATAATAATAATATGCTCTAATAATAATAATAATAATATGTCGCTAATAATAATAATATCGCTCTCTCTCTAATCTCGCTCTCTCTCTCTCTAATCTCTAATAATCTCTCTCTCTCTCTCTCTCTCCTCGCTCTCTCTCGCTCTCTCCTCTAATAATAATATGTCTCTCTCTCTCTAATCTCTCTCTCTAATCTCTCTCTCTCTCTCTCTCGCTCTCTCTCTCTCTCTCTCTCTCTCTCTCTCTCTTTCCACCTCTCGCTCATGAATAATGTCTCTCTAATCTCTCTCGCTCTCTCGCTCTCTCTGTCTCTCTCTCGCTCAATCTCTCTGTTTATCTCTAATAATCGCTCTGTGAATAATAAATCTAATCTCTCGTGAATCTCTCTCTCATCTATGCTCTCTCTCTCTGTGTAATAAAAAGATCTCTCTCCTCTCAAATCTCTCTCTCGCTCTCTCTCTCTCTGCTCTCTCTCGCTCTCTCTCTCTCTCTCTCCTCTCTCTCTCTCTCTCTCTCGCTCTCTCTCGCTCTCTCTCTCGCTCTCTCTCGCTCTCTCTCTCGCTCTCTCTCGCTCTCTCTCTTGCTCTCGAAATCTCTCTCTCGCTCTCTCTAAATCTAAAATAATCTAATAATAATAAATCTCTAATAATTGAATAATAAAATATGTGGAATAATAATCTATAATGCTCTAATAAATAATCTGAATAATAATATCGAATAATAATAATAATAATAATAATAATAATAATATGTAATGTATGTTATATAATAATAATAATCTAATGTAATATTTAATAATATGTCTCTCTCTCTAATAATATGAATAATAATGAATAATAATAATATGTATGTAATATCTATAGCTATAATAATAAATAATAATAATAATAATAATAATAATATATTAATAATAATAATAATATGCTAATCTCTCTCTCTAGCTCTCTAATAATCTCTCTCTCTCTCTCTTGCTCTCTTAATCTCGCTCTCTGGTCTCTCTCTAATTCTCTCTCTTAATCTCTCTTGCTCTCTCTCTCTCTCCTCGTCTCTCTCTCTCTCTCTCGATCTCTCTAATGTGTATGTCTCTCTCTCTCTAGTTTGCTCTCTCTGTCTTGCTCTCAATAATCTCTCTAATAATATTAATAATATAGCTCGATGTCTATAATATTTATGTGTTGTAATAATAATCTCTCTCTGTGTTTCTCTAGCTGTATGCTCTTGTCTCTCTCTAATTAGCTAATATCTCTCGCTCTCTCTCTTTGACGCTCTCTCTCTCTTATCTCTCTCTCTCGCTCTCTCTCAATATGTTCTCTAATAATAATAATAATAATAATAATAATAATAATATGTGTCTCGCTCTAATAATATGTGAATAATAATAATAATAATGCTCTAATAATATGTCTAATCTCTTGCTCTGTAGAATATTAATAATAAATAATAATAATAATAATAATATCTCGAATATGTGTAATAAATATGTTTAAATAATATATGGAATAATAATAATAATAATAATATAATCGGTAAATAATATGCTCTAATAATAATAATAATAATAATGTAATAATATGTAATAATAATAATATGTGAATAATAATAAATAATAATATAATAATAATAATAATA
>NW_024607353.1:0-23983 GCF_018296145.1 Oncorhynchus tshawytscha | reverse complement strand
GGGGAACTGACCCACAACTAAGGAATTAAGCATCACTAAGTATGCTTCCATTTGCCAATGTTTTCATGTCAAATATATCTGTATATATATAGTCCCCTTTAACATCATGGTGTAGCACCTTATTCCATGCTTTAAAGGCCCAGAGCAGTCAAAATTCAGCTTTTTCTGTGTTTTTTTGTATCATATTGTACACCAGCTGATTAAACGAACACTGTAAAAGTGTGAAAAGATGTATTAGTGTTATTTTCTATTAGTTGCTGGTAGAAAATATAATCTACCTTCTAATCAGCAGGTTTTGGGTAGAGTTTCAGCTTGACCGGTGACATCACCAGGCGGTATAAGTTGTAATAGACCGGTGACATCACCAGGCGGTATAAGTTGTAATAGACCGGTGACATCACCAGGCGGTATAAGTTGTAATAGACCGGTGACATCACCAGGCGGTATAACTTGTAATAGACCGGTGACATCACCAGGCGGTATAAATTGTAATAGACCGGTGACATCACCAGGTGGTATAAGTTGTAATAGACCGGTGACATCACCAGGCGGTATAAGTTGTAATAGACCGGTGACATCACCAGGCGGTATACGTTGTAATAGACCGGTGACATCACCAGGCGGTATAAGTTGTAATAGACCGGTGACATCACCAGGCGGTATACGTTGTAATAGACCGGTGACATCACCAGGCGGTATACGTTGTAATAGACCGGTGACATCACCAGGCGGTATACGTTGTAATAGACCGGTGACATCACCAGGCGGTATAAGTTGTAATAGACCGGTGACACACCAGGCGGCGTTGTATTGTGACCGCATTATCACCAGGCGGTATACGTTGTAATAGACCGGTGACATCACTCAGGCGGTATACGTTGTGGCCAGACCGTGACATCACCAGGCGGTATAAGTTGTAATAGACCGTGACATCACCAGGCGGTATAAGCTGTACAGACCGGTGACATCACCAGGCGGTATACGTTGTAATAGACCGGTGACATCACCAGGCGGTATAACAGACCGGTGACATCACCAGGCGGTATAAGTTGGGGCTAGACCGGTGACATCACCAGGCGGTATACGTTGTAATAGACCGGTGACATCACCAGGCGGTATACGTTGTAATAGACCGGTGACATCACCAGGCGGTATACGTTGTAATAGACCGGTGACATCACCAGGCGGTATACGTTGTAATAGACCGGTGACAAAGAGAGTTCCAAACCTCATTCAGACTCCCAGACAGTCCAAGAAAAATGAATTCTTTGTTGTTGTTGCTAAAAAGCAAATTTTGTAAATGCATGACCAATATTAATGTAAAACTATCACAGGAAGGTAGTTAATTGTTACTCAGAAAGGATTTGATATTGAGATAAAAAGGGCTGCATTGGACCTTTAAAGGACCAACCCGGAGTTGATCCCTCCCTTTTTTTTGAGCTGTTAAATGAATGATATTTAGCCATTGATTCCTGCAGAATAAAATGTATAAATTCCTCATGAGCTTAGTTCAGCTGTCATACCCCATCAGAACCCAAAATATAACCTGTTTTTAATACAATGTTTGTAAACAAAGTAAATGTAAACAAAACACTGTATAGCCTCAAAACACGGTTAAAACTATAATGTTGATATCATGGATGGTCAGTCCTTGTACCCATAGCTCTGTCTGTGAATTTGAGAGTGGCTATATTTCTCTATCCCCATCCCTCACCTGTTAACCAAATGGCCAAGTGGCTGGGTACCGCTTGGTTATTGTTCCAACTGCGGTCTGACCCTTTAACAGAAAGTTCCTTCCCAGCCAGTGTTCTCGTAATTAAACCAAAGAGTCTCAGCTGAGCTGCAGTACGTGTGGACCTCTGTGTCATGATCCTCTTCAGTCACACAGACAGCGGATAAACAGCACACAGGCCTCCCTGCAGGCTATTGTTCTGTTATTCTGGCTCTACCAAGGAGCCCTCTGTGGAACTGACAGTCTCCAATGACACGCTAGAACACTTTAGAGAGCTGAAACAATGTGTAAACTGTGTGCACAGGGAACTGTTCTGTTATTCTGGCTCAATTAGGGACTATAGGGAAGGTTTCTCTTTACCTAGAATGGATGTTCTCTGGAGAGTTAAACTGTGTGCACAGGGAATACACCCTCGCCTGAGGACCACTGGGAGACGAGGACCGCCCCTATTGCACCTGGATAAAAGGACTTGCAGGTCTCCAACAGGTCTGGGGAAGGCAGTATTGATGCTACTCTAACAGGTCTGGGGAAGGCAGTATATTGATGCTGCTCCAACAGGTCTGGGGAAGGCAGTATATTGATGCTGCTCCAACAGGTCTGGGGAAGGCAGTATTGATGCTACTCCAACAGGTCTGGGGAAGGCAGTATTGATGCTACTCCAACAGGTCTGGGGAAGGCAGTATTGATGCTACTCCAACAGGTCTGGGGAAGGCAGTATTGATGCTACTCCAACAGGTCTGGGGAAGGCAGTATTGATGTTACTCCAACAGGTCTGGGGAAGGTAGTATTGATGCTACTCTAACAGGTCTGGGGAAGGCAGTATTGATGCTACTCTAACAGGTCTGGGGAAGGCAGTATTGATGCTACTCCAACAGGTCTGGGAAGGCATTATAGATGCATAACGGGTCGATGCTACCTGTATGTTGCATCCACTACACACGCATCTTTGATGTATATTTTGCTGTGGAGTCCATATTAACATTACCAGGCTCTTCATCTTTGCAGCAACCTCTGTTGAGTCCATATTAACAGTACCAGGCTCTTCATCTTTAACAACCTCATATGAGTCCATATTAACAGTACCAGGCTCTTCATCTTTGACAACCTCCTGTAGAGTCCATATTAGCTGTACCAGGCTCTTTATCTTTGACAACCTCCTGTATAGTCCATATTAACAGGTACCAGGCTCTTCATCTTTTGACAGCCTCCTGTAGAGTCCATATTAACAGTACCAGGCTCTTCATCTTTGACAACCTCCTGTAGAGTCCATAATACAACGTACCAGATAATCTTTGACAACCTGCTGTAGAGTCACATTAACAATGCCAGGCTCTTCATCAGCGACAGCGCCTGCTGTAGAGTCCATATAACAGTACCAGGCTCTTCATCTTTAGCCTTTACTGCTGTACAGTCCATATTAACAGTACCAGGCTCTTCATCTTTGACAACCTCCTGTACCAGGCTCTTCATCTTTGACAACCTGCTGTAGAGTCCATATTAACAGTACCAGGCTCTTCATCTTTGACAACCTGCTGTAGAGTCCATATTAACAGTACCAGGCTCTTCATCTTTGACAACCTGCTGTAGAGTCCATATTAACAGTACCAGGCTCTTCATCTTTGACAACCTGCTGTAGAGTCCATATTAACAGTACCAGGCTCTTCATCTTTGACAACCTGCTGTATAGTCCATATTAACAGTACCAGGCTCTTCATCTTTGACAACCTGCTGTAGGCCTCACAGCTCAGCTTCTCCTTCCCCTTTCGTCTCCCAGGCAGAAGCATTGTGCATCTAATTTGTTTCAGGAGGCACTTACAGCCAAATGTGATATCTGTTCACTTCTGTGTCGAAGAAAGTGATGGGTATATTTCTATCAACATATGGCATGAGCCCCTTCATATTCAATGGGCGTAACACCTGTGTCGAAGAAAGTGATGGGTATATTTCTATCAACATATGGCATGAGCCCCCTTCATATTCAATGCACTGTGCTTAGCTCCCTGAATGGAGCCATTTCAGTGCCAATAGAAATTGTATTTGAATTCCACAATTTTGAATTTGTATTAAGATGTTGAAATTTAATTTCATCTTTTAGAATTTGTAATGTACAAATTGAATCATTGAATTCATCAAATTATTATCATCAAACATATTTAATGTTTAAAAACAGAATTTAATTAATATTGCATTCAGTTTTAAAATTCAATGTATTTGAATATTCAAGTTCAATAATTATAAATTCAGTTTCAATATAGTAGATATTGCTTTCCTTGTCTGTGTATCAAGATTGCAAACCATCATTTCAAGTGGATCAGGGTTTCATATATTCAACTTCTCAGATGAATTCTGATTCAGTTTTCAAATTCAGTTCTCTAAATTCAGATTCAAAACCAGAGACAACATCCTGGTACTTTGCCAGCCAGGAAGCGTGGAGGAGAACAGATAGAATCAAACACTGTGGTCAACAGAAAATGTTGGCATTTTGAATTTGAATGTAGCATGAAACCAGTTTGGCTATTGGCTAATATAACCCCATTCCTGAAAGCTAAGACTTTATGGAGCATGGATGTGTTCCCCTCTATGGAGATCATTGGGTTCGAACTGTTACAGACCTATATCCATCCTGCCCTGCCTATCTAAGGTCTTCGAAAGCCAAGTCAACAAACAGGTCACTGACCATCTCGAATCCACCGTACCTTCTCCGCTGTGCAATCTGGCTTCGAGCCGGTCACGGGTGCACCTCAGCCACACTCAAGGTACTAAACGATATCATAACCGCCATCGATAAAAGACAGTACTGTGCAGCCGTCTTCATCGACCTTGCCAAGGCTTTCGACTCTGTCAATCACCATATTCTCATCGGCAGACTCAGTACTCTCGGTTTTCGGATGACTGCCTTGCCTGGTTCACCAATTACTTTGCAGACAGAGTTCAGTGTGTCAAATCGGAGGGCATGCTGTCCGGTCCTCTGGCAGTCTCTATGGGGGGTGCCACAGGGTTCAATTCTCGGGCCGACTCTTTTCTCTGTGTATATCAATGATGTTGCTCTTGCTGCGGGCGATTCCCTGATCCACCTCTACGCAGACGACACCATTCTATATACTTTCGGCCCGTCATTGGACTCTGTGCTATCTAACCTCCAAACAAGCTTCAATGCCATACAACACTCCTTCCGTGGCCTCCAACTGCTCTTAAACGCTAGTAAAACCAAATGCATGCTTTTCAACCGATCGCTGCCTGCACCCGCATGCCCAACTAGCATCACCACCCTGGATGGTTCCGACCTTGAATATGTGGACATCTATAAGTACCTAGGTGTCTGGCTAGACTGCAAACTCTCCTTCCAGACTCATATCAAACATCTCAATCAAAAATCAAATCAAGAGTCGGCTTTCTATTCCGTCACAACAAAGCCTCCTTCACTCACGCTGCCAAGCTTACCCTAGTAAAACTGACTATCCTACCAATCCTCGACTTCGGCGATGTCATCTACAAAATGGCTTCCAACACTCTACTCAGCAAACTGGATGCAGTATATCACAGTGCCATCCGTTTTGTCACTAAAGCACCTTATACCACCCACCACTGCGACTTGTATGCTCTAGTCGGCTGGCCCTCGCTACATATTCGTCGCCAGACCCACTGGCTCAGGTCATCTACAAGTCCATGCTAGGTAAAGCTCCGCCTTATCTCAGTTCACTGGTCACGATGGCAACACCCATCCGTAGCACGCGCTCCAGCAGGTGTATCTCACTGATCATCCCTAAAGCCAACACCTCATTTGGCCGCCTTTCGTTCCAGTACTCTGCTGCCTGTGACTGGAACGAATTGCAAAAAATCGCTGAAGTTGGAGACTTTTATCTCCCTCACCAACTTCAAACATCAGCTATCTGAGCAGCTAACCGATCGCTGCAGCTGTACATAGTTATTGGTAAATAGCCCACCCATTTTCACCTACCTCATCCCCATACTGTTTTTATTTATTTACTTTTCTGCTCTTTTGCACACCAATATCTCTACCTGTACATGACCATCTGATCATTTATCACTCAGTGTTAATCTGCAAAATTGTAACTATTCGTCTACCTCCTCATGCCTTTTGCACACATTGTATATAGACTCCCCCCTTTGTTTTCTACTGTGTTATTGACTTGTTAATTGTTTACTCCATGTGTAACTCTGTGTTGTCTGTTCACACTGCTATGCTTTATCTTGGCCAGGTCGCAGTTGTAAATGAGAACTTGTTCTCATAGCCTACCTGGTTAAATAAATGTGAAATAAAAAATAAATAAAACATGGAGTGATCACATAGAGATCACATGGAGATCACACAGATCACACAGAGATCACACAGTGATCACATAGAGATCACATAGAGATCACATGGAGATCACACAGAGATCACACAGAGATGATCACATAGTGATCACATAGAGATCACATCACATGGAGATCACACAGAGATCATAGAGCATCACATAGAGATCACACAGATCACACAGATCACACAGAGATCACACAGAGATCACACAGAGATCACACAGTGATCACATAGTGATCACATGGAAATCACACGGAAATCACACGAGATCACATAGAGATCACATGGAGATCACACGGAGATCACACAGTGATCACATAGAGATCACATAGAGATCACACAGAGATCACATAGAATTGAACCCCATAACAATATAGTTGAACTGTCCTGTCATAGCCCTTCTAAGGCCTTTCCACTGCCTATTTCATCTTCTTCTTGTGACTGACTGGGTTCCGAACCAGGTCTCCTGCATGTCACAAGACTGTGTTAGATAAAGCCCATAGGGATTAGTTCTGGAGCTAACACAAGTCTTCAAGTCTCCAACAACGTTTATCAAACCACCTAGGTTATATCCATGTTCCAGAGATTCTTAGCTTTCAGGAATGGGGTCATATTAGCTAATAGCCAAAAACGGTTGAAATGCTAGATTCAAAATCATTGGAAGAAAATAAACTCAACATGCCACATGGTCTTCAGGAACCAGCAGAGCTTTCTGTTGACCACAGTGTTTGATTCTATCTGTTCTCCTCCACCTTTCCTGGCTGGCAAAGTACCAGGATGTTGTCTCTGGTTTTGAATCTGAATTTAAAGAACTGAATTTGAAAACTGAATCAGAATTCATCTGAGAAGTTGAATATATGAAACGCTGATTAGTCAGTCCATTGTTTACATTATTCATCTCATATGTATACGTATATACTGTACTCTATATCATCTACTGCATTTATGTAATACATGTCACTAGTCACTTTAAACTATGCACCTAATATGTTTACATACCCTACATTATTCATCTCATATGCATACGTATATACTGTACTCTATATCATCTACTGCATCTTTATGTAATACATGTATCACTAGCCACTTTAAACTATGCCACTTTGTTTACATACTTCTCATATGTAAACCATCTACTGCATCCTTATGTAATACATATGCCACTTTGTTTACATACTCATCTCATATGTATATACTGCACTCGATACCATCTACTGTATCTTGCCTATGCCGCTCTGTACCATCACCCCACATTCATATATCTTTATGTACATATTCTTTATCCCTTTACACTTGTGTGTATAAGGTAGTAGTTTTGGAATTGTTAGGTTAGATTACTCGTTGGTTATTACTGCATTGTCGGAACTAGAAGCACAAGCATTTCGCTACACTCGCATTAACATCTGCTAACCATGTGTATGTGACAAATAAAATTTGATTTGATTTGATTAGTCAGTCCATTGTTGATACAGTCCCTAAATGTTTCACGCCAACAGTCAAGTTCTCAAGGTACTGGACTTTTAAGAAGAAACATGTTATAATGATGCAAATTGCACTTAACGAAAAAATTATTAAATTAAAATTGCTTGACTGCTGACATGTAAATCATTTTGGGACTGTATCAACAGTGGACTAATGAGAACAAAATAGATAGTTTGAGTCATATTGCCCTTCAAACATAAACAAATATTACATTCAAATTCAATACCTTAAACCCAAATTCAAAATGATTCAATTCTGTCACTGAAATGGCTCCCTATCCCTGTCTCAGTCCCTTATAGGCACCTACTCTGTATACAGAGATGTTTCAGCGAACCACATGAGATGTGTTGTGAATTACCTCACCTGAGACCTGAAGACGTATGTACCCCCTCTCTCTGTCCCCCCCCCCCCCTAGGGCAGAACCTCTCCAGTGGGACCACACAGTCAGATGTACACACGGAGAGGAGAGGCTGTTTGTCACACCGACTCCCTAGAGAAGCCGGGCTTTAATAAACTGTGTTTTTCATCCTCCAGTCATAACAACCGGTTAACAGTACGGCTGATGGATAGAACGGTTTGGGTTCGGGAAGCAGCGACTAAATATCACAGAATTACAAGTCCTGTGTAATAACTGGTTCTGTTGAATAGAAACATCATTTAGAAAAAATGTTTAAATCTAATTTTACATGAGACAAATAGAATGTATTAAATGATAACATACCGCAGTAACTTTCTCCTGACTAACGGGAAATAAAAGAGTAGATGATTTACCATCTATTCTTTAAGGGACAATCAGCCGTTGCTACATCCATTTTTTTGGGACTAAATTAATAATAGATACCCATATATTCTTGAAGAATATAACTTATTTAATGCCTCATGAGCTTAGTTCAACAGTCGCACCCCATCAGAACCCCCAAACATTATCTTGTTTTACTCCAATGTTTTGTAGACAAAGTGAATGTAAACAAACTCAAAACCTGGTTTTAAAACGATCAAATGTTGATATCATGGATGTTTAGTCCTTGCTTCCATAGCAGTGTGTCTCCAAGCCCCCACAACCCCTCAGCGTTTTACCGAAAACAACTCTTGGTTGATGTTTTTAACTGTGAATGCATCTTTAGGACTCTCTTCATTCTGTGTGACTGAAACATTTCAGATCACCGTTACATTTATATTGCAGTGTTTACTGTGAATGCAGTCCCGGCTAACAGGACCCACCAGGACATCACATGTCAATCAAGTTGTAAGGCTGAACGTCTGCGATACGGATTGAATAGAGCCCTTTAACATCCGCTGTTAACCCACAGCATCTAAATGAACATACCCCATCAAGGTGCAGAGCATTCAGTGAGATATATCCTCTACTCTCACCGTACATATCTGACTCTGACATCATCATCTCAACTGGAATTACAGTAAGATACTTGTATTGATCCATTTTTAGTTGATCAATACATTCATATCAAACCGTCTGAACCCTCTACTGCTGTAGCTTTCAGAGCTGACTGTTATTATTGTCTTTCCGATGCGTTCAGTAAAATAACCTTCGGTTACCAGCCTGTATCGATTATCAAACGCCATCCATCGTTTACACTCAATTCGTTGTGTGCGTTGATTCCACACCTTCCATACAAAACACAGTAGCACCATTAACACATGATCAAGTGGAATCTGCAGACAACTTACCGAAGAGAAGGTGATGTCCTTCAGAGTTGATCTATATCCTCCAAGTGTGAAATAATATCATCCAGGATCTATCTGAATGTGAGAAGACTTTGATTTATACACATGATCTGAAGCCTGAGGGACTGTGGACAACAGGGGAGGAGGGAGGATCTCCCAGAGGATGTGAACCCCATGGGGACAGACAGGTGTGTGATGTGCAGCGAAGCTCAGGTGTTTGTTCACCAGCGACCTTCAACTCAATGCTTCACCAGCCAATGGAGACAGACAGGTGTAGAGTACAGGTGTAGTGTATAGGTGTAGTGTACAGGTGTAGTGTATAGGTGTAGTGTACAGGTATAGCATACATGTGTAGTGTACAGGTGTAGTGTACAGGTGTAGTGTACAGGTGTAGAGTACAGGTGTAGTGTACAGGTGTAGTGTACAGGTGTAGTATACAGGTGTAGTATAGAGGTGTAGTGTACAGGTGTAGTATACAGGTGTAGTGTACAGGTGTATTATACAGGTGTAGTGTATAGGTGTAGTGTATAGGTGTAGTGTACATGTGTAGTGTACAGGTGTAGTGTACAGCTATAGCATACATGTGTAGTATAGAGGTGTAGTGTACAGGTGTAGTATACAGGTGTAGTGTACAGGTGTAGTATACAGGTGTAGTATACAGGTGTAGTGTACAGGTGTAGAGTACAGGTGTAGTGTACAGGTGTAGTGTACAGGTGTAGTGTACAGGTGTAGTATACAGGTGTAGTGTACAGGTATAGCATACATGTGTAGTGTACAGGTGTAGTGTACAGGTGTAGTATACAGGTGTAGTATAGAGGTGTAGTGTACAGGTGTAGTATACAGGTGTAGTATACAGGTGTAGTGTACAGGTGTAGTGTACAGGTGTAGTGTACAGGTGTAGTGTACAGGTGTAGTGTACAGGTGTAGTGTACAGGTGTAGTATACAGGTGTAGTATAGAGGTGTAGTGTACAGGTGTAGTATACAGGTGTAGTGTACAGGTGTAGTATACAGGTGTAGTGTACAGGTGTAGTGTACAGGTGTAGTGTACAGGTGTAGTATACAGGTGTAGTATACAGGTGTAGTGTACAGGTGTAGAGTACAGGTGTAGTGTACAGGTGTAGTATACAGGTGTAGTGTACAGGTGTAGTGTACAGGTGTAGTATACAGATGTAGTGTACAGGTGTAGTGTACAGGTGTAGTGTACAGGTGTAGTGTAAAGTTGTAGTGTACAGGTGTAGAGTACAGGTGTAGTGTACAGGTGTAGTATACAGGTGTAGTATACAGGTGTAGTATACAGGTGTAGTATACAGGTGTAGTGTACAGGTGTAGAGTACAGGTGTAGTGTACAGGTGTAGTATACAGGTGTAGTGTACAGGTGTAGTGTACAGGTGTAGTATACAGATGTAGTGTACAGGTGTAGTGTGTACAGGTGTAGTATACAGGTGTAGTGTACAGGTGTAGAGTGCAGGTGTAGTGTACAGGTGTAGTATAGAGTGTAGTATACAGGTGTAGTGTACAGGTGTAGTATACAGGTGTAGTGTACATGTGTAGAGTACAGGTGTAGTTTACAGGTGTAGTATACAGGTGTAGTATACAGGTGTAGTGTACAGGTGTAGTATACAGGTGTAGTGTACATGTGTAGAGCACAGGTGTAGTGTACAGGTGTAGTATACAGGTGTAGTGTACAGGTGTAGTATACAGATGTAGTGTACAGTGTGTATGCAGGTGTAGTGTACAGGTGTAGTATACAGGTGTAGTATGTAGGTGTGTAGTATACATGTAGTGTAGTATACAGGTGTAGTATACAGGTGTAGTGTACAGGTGTAGTGTACAGGTGTAGTGTACAGGTGTAGTGTACAAGTGTAGTATACCGGTGTAGTGTACAGGTGTAGTATACAGGTGTAGTGTACAGGTCTAGTGTACTAGTGTACAGGTGTTTGTTAGCCAGGGGCTCTCTCAGGAGTGGAGTCTCTTCAACTCTGTCCTCCATCAACAACAGGAGTTCAGTCTTTACAATATGTTACAATGAGTATCACGATGTTACAATGAGTATCAAGACCTTGAGGATGAAGTCAAATTCAATTCCTTTACATTGATTCTGTGTATATTTGTATCCTGACTGTTTCCCTGAACATGAAGACAAATTGAATTCCTTCATTGATTGTGTGTTTATTTGTTTCCTGACTGTTTCCCTGAACATGAGGCCTCTGATCTAAATGATGACAATAGAAGGGTTGCTGCTACTGTTGATAACATGGAACCACTCTGATAAAGCCTCAGAGCCAGGCTCTGATTTGGCATCATGGGACATGGTCCTGCTGGTGAGGGTGGTCCTGGTAGATGTGGTCCTGGTGGGGGTGGTCCTGATAGGGTGGTTCTGGTGGGGGTGGTCCTGATAGGGTTTGGTCCTGGTGGGGGTGGTCCTGGTGGATGTGGTCCTGGTGGGGGTGGTCCTGGTGGTGAGGGTGGTCGTGGTGGGGGGTGGTCCTGATAGGGTGGTCCTGGTGGGGTGGTCCTGGTGGGGGTGGTCCTGGTGGATGTGGTCCTGGTGGGGGTGGTCCTGGTGGGGGGTGGTCCTGGCGGGGGTGGTCGTGATAGGGTGGATTTGGTGAGGGAGGTCCTGGTGAGGGTGGTCCTGGTGGGGGTGGTCCTGGTAGGGTGGTCCTGGTAGGGTGGTCCTGATAGGGTGGTCCTGGTAGGGTGGTCCTGATAGGGTGGTTCTGGTGAGGGTGGTCCAGGATGGTCCTGGTGGGGTGGTCCTGGTGGGGTGGTCCTGGTGGGTGTTGTCCTGATAGGGTGGTTTTGGTGAGGGAGGTCCTGGTGAGGGTGGTCCTGGTGGGGGTGGTCCTGGTAGGGTGGTCCTGATGGGGGTGGTCCTGGTGGGGTGCTGCTGGTGGATGTGGTCCTCTGGGGTGGTCCTGGTGGATGTGGTCCTGATAGGGTGGTCCGGGTGGGGTGGTCCTGATAGGGTGGTCCTGGTGGATGTGGTCCTGGTGGGGGTGGTCCTGGTGGATGTGGTCCTGGTGGGGTGGTCCTGGTGGGGTGGTCCTGGTGGGGGTGGTCCTGGCGGGGTGGTCGTGATAGGGTGGTTTTGGTGAGGGAGGTCCTGGTGAGGGTGGTCCTGGTGGGGTGGTCCTGGTAGGGGTGGTCCTGGTAGGGTGGTCCTGGTAGGGTGGTCCTGATAGGGTGGTTCTGGTGAGGGTGGTCTGACAGGGTGGTCCTGGTGGGGGTGGTCCTGGCGGGGGTTGTCGTGATAGGGTGGTTTGGTGAGGGAGGTCCTGGTGAGGGTGGTCCTGGTGGGGGTGGTCCTGGTAGGGTGGTCCTGGTGGGGGTGGTCCTGATGGGGTGGTCCTGATGGGGTGGTCCTGATAGGGGTGGTCCTGGTAAGGGTGGTCCTGGTGAGGGTGATCCTGGTAGGGTGGTCCTGATAGGGTGGTCCTGATAGGGTGGTTCTGGTGAGGTGGTCCTGATAAGGTGGTCCTGGTGGGGGTGGCGGTCTGCCCAGAGGCAGTTAGTGTCAGTGTCATCTCCACTCCACACTTGAGTAAAACATCTAACCTGACGACTAGATGGTGAACCCAGGTGCTAGAAAACACCAGGAATGATGGACAATATAGTGTGTGTGTGTGTGTGTGTGTGTGTGTGTGTGTGTGTGTGTGTGTGTGTGTGTGTGTGTGTGTGTGTGTGTCAGTATATATTTGGATTGATTGACATCCAGGTCAGTGTAAGAGCATTAACCTTCCCAGGTGGGTTAAATGAATCCGATGTTCTGTTCTATTCCTATGTGGACTCAATGACACAACGCTGTCTCACTGTCCTGTATCATATAGAGACTAGAGAGACAGAACACGGCACTGTCTCACTGTCCTGTATCATATAGAGACCAGAGACAGAACACAGCACTGTCTCACTGTCCTGTATCATATAGAGACTAGAGAGACAGAACACAGCACTGTCTCACTGTCCTGTATCATATAGAGACTAGAGAGACAGAACACAGCACTGTCTCACTGTCCTGTAACATATAGAGACTAGAGAGACAGAACACAGCACTGTCCTGTCTCACTGTCCTGTCTCATATAGAGACTAGAGACAGAACACAGCACTGTCTCACTGTCCTGTATCATACAGAGACTAGAGAGACAGAACACAGCACTGTCTCACTGTCCTGTAACATATAGAGACTAGAGAGACAGAACACAGCACTGTCTCACTGTCCTGTCTCATATAGAGACTAGAGAGACAGAACACAGCACTGTCTCACTGTCCTGTATCATATAGAGACTAGAGACAGAACACAGCACTGTCTCACTGTCCTGTATAGAGACTAGAGACAGATAGAGCACTGTCTCACTGTCCTGTAACATATAGAGACTAGAGACAGAACAGCACTGTCTCACTGTCCTGTCTGTCTCATCATAGAGACTAGAGACAGAACACAGCACTGTCTCACTGAGAGACAGAAACACAGCACTGTCTCACTGTCCTGTATCATATAGAGACTAGAGACAGAACACAGCACTGTCTCACTGTCCTGTCTCACATAGAGACTAGAGACAGAACACAGCACTGTCTCACTGTCCTGTCTCACATAGAGACTAGAGAGACAGAACACAGCACTGTCTCACTGTCCTGTATCATATAGAGACTAGAGACAGAACACAGCACTGTCTCACTGTCCTGTCTGACATAGAGACTAGAGACAGAACACAGCACTGTCTCACTGTCCTGTATCATATAGAGACTAGAGACAGAACACAACGCTGTCTCACTGTCCTGTATCATATAGAGACTAGAGACAGAACACAGCACTGTCTCACTGTCCTGTATCATATAGAGACTAGAGAGACAGAACACAGCACTGTCTCACTGTCCTGTAACATTTGGAGACTAGAGAGACAGAACTGAAGCACACTAATATTGCACCCTATTACCTATATAGTGCACTACATTGGACCTGGGTCTATATCTAGGGTGCAATGGAGGCTGCTGATTGGAGGACAGCTCACAATAATGTCTGGAACGGAGCAAATGGAATGGCACCCAAAGACCAGGAAACCATGGAAACCATGTGTTTGATGTATTTGATACCATTCCACTGACTCCGCCCCCATCCTCCCCAATTAAGGTGCCACCAGCCTCCTGTGGTAGGGAACAGGGTTGCCATTCAGGATGCAGATAAAGAGACAGAACAAACCTCCATCTGATGGTTACCTATTACTGGTACATCTGGTAGTAACCTCAGTCAACCATAGAGGGCAGTAGTGATCTGTCATTTAGAGCTGGAATGAACTGTGGATCTCTCACTGAGAATGAACAGGCCAGTTACACATACTGCTCTCTCACTGAGAATGAACAGGCCAGTTACACATACTGCTCTCTCACTGAGAATGAACAGGCCAGTTACACCTACTGCTCTCTCACTGAGAATGAACAGGCCAGTTACACCTACTGCTCTCTCACTGAGAATGAACAGGCCAGTTAAACATACTGCTCTCTCACTGAGAATGAACAGGCCAGTTAAACATACTGCTCTCTCACTGAGAATGCCCAGTAACCTGCCCTGAACTCAGACACTGTTACTATCCTGCTACCACCCAGTAACCTGCCCTGAACTCAGACACTGTTACTATCCTGCCTCCACCCAGTAACCTGCCCTGAACTCAGACACTGTTACTATCCTGCCTCCACCCAGTAACCTGCCCTGAACTCAGACACTGTTACTATCCTGCTACCACTATCCTGCCCAGTAACCTGCCCTGAACTCAGACACTGTTACTATCCTGCCTCCACCCAGTAACCAACTCCAGTAACCTGCCCTGCCCTGAACTCAGACACTGTTACTATCCTGCTACCACCCAGTAACCTGCCCTGAACTCAGACACTGTTACTATCCTGCCCTGACCACACCAGTAACCTGCCCTGAACTCAGACACTGTTACTATCCTGCCTACCACCCAGTAACCTGCCCTGAACTCAGACACTGTTACTATCCTGACACTGTTACCACCCACCAGTAACCTGCCCTGAACTCAGACACTGTTACTATCCTGCCTCCACCCAGTAACCTGCCCTGAACTCAGACACTGTTACTATCCTGCTACCACCCAGTAACCTGCCCTGAACTCAGACACTGTTACTATCCTGCCTCCACCCAGTAACCTGCCCTGAACTCAGACACTGTTACTATCCTGCTACCACCCAGTAACCTGCCCTGAACTCAGACACTGTTACTATCCTGCTACCACCCAGTAACCTGCCCTGAACTCAGACACTGTTACTATCCTGCTACCACCCAACTCAGTAACCTGCCCTGAACTCAGACACTGTTATCTATCCTGCTAGAGACCACCCAGTACACTGTTACTACCCTGCACCTGCACCTTAGAGACTGTTACTAGAGACCGGTGTTAGAGACTATCCTACTCATCATCCGGAGACTGTTACTATCCTGTACCCTGCACCTTAGAGACTGTTATTATCCTGCTATCATCCGGTACGCACCTTAGAGACATACACATCCGGTACAGACAAGACTGTTAATCCTGGTCCACTCACACAGACAGCATCGTGAAGAAGGCGCAGCAGCGCCTCTTCAACCTCAGGAGGCTGAAGAAATTCGGCTTGTCACCAAAAGCACTCACAAACTTCTACAGATGCACAATCGAGAGCATCCTGGCGGGCTGTATCACTGCCTGGTACGGCAACTGCTCCGCCCACAACCGTAAGGCTCTCCAGAGGGTAGTGAGGTCTGCACAACGCATCACCGGGGGCAAACTACCTGCCCTCCAGGACACCTACACCACCCGATGTTACAGGAAGGCCATAAAGATCATCAAGGACATCAACCACCCGAGCCACTGCCTGTTCACCCCGCTATCATCCAGAAGGCGAGGTCAGTACAGGTGCATCAAAGCTGGGACCGAGAGACTGAAAAACAGCTTCTATCTCAAGGCCATCAGACTGTTAAACAGCCACCACTAACATTGAGTGGCTGCTGCCAACACACTGTCAATGACACTGACTCTACTCCAGCCACTTTAATCATGGGAATTGATGGGAAATGATGTAAATATATCACTAGCCACTTTAAACAATGCTACCTTATATAATGTTTGCATACCCTACATTATTCATCTCATATGCATACGTATATACTGTACTCTATATCATCGACTGCATCCTTATGTAATACATGTATCACTAGCCACTTTAACTATGCCACTTTGTTTACATACTCATCTCATATGTATATACTGTACTCGATATCATCTACTGTATCTTGCCTATGCTGCTCTGTACCATCACTCATTCATATATCCTTATGTACATATTCTTTATCCCCTTACACTGTGTATAAGACAGTAGTTTTGGAATTGTTAGTTAGATTACTTGTTGGTTATTACTGCATTGTCGGAACCAGAAGCACAAGCATTTCGCTACACTTGCATTAACATCTGCTAACCATGTGTATGTGACAAATAAAATTTGATTTGATTTGATTTGTTATTGTGAAGTGGAAACGTCTAGGAGCAACAACGGCTCAGCCGCGAAATGGCAGGCCACACAAGCAGAACAGGACCAGCGAGTTCTGAAGCGCAAAGCACATAAAAATCATCTGTCCTCCGCAACACTCACCACTGAGTTCCAAATTGTCTGTAACATGTAGCACGTCAGCACAAGAACTGTTTGTCGGGAGCTACATGAAATTAGTTTTCATGGCCGAGCAACCGCAGACAAGCCTTAGTTTGACACCCCTGGTCCAAGCCAAAACCCTACAGAGTCATCCCCTCTGGATCCTTCACCTGGTCTGTTCTCATCCCCTCTGGATCCTTCACCTGGTCTGTTCTCATCCTCTCTGGATCCTTCACCTGGTCTGTTCTCATCCCCTCTGGATCCTTCACCTGGTCCGTCCTCATCCCCTCTGGATCCTTCACCTGGTCCATTCTCATCCCCTCTGGATCCTTCATCTGGTCCGTTCTCATCCCCACTGGATCCTTCACCTGGTCCGTCCTCATCCCCTCTGGATCCTTCACCTGGTCTGTCCTCATCCCCTCTGGATCCTTCACCTGGTCCGTCCTCATCCCCTCTGGATCCTTCACCTGGTCCGTTCTCATCCCCTCTGGATCCTTCACCTGGTCCGTCCTCATCCCCTCTGGATCCTTCACCTGGTCCATTCTCATCCCCTCTGGATCCTTCACCTGGTCTGTTCTCATCCCCTCTGGATCCTTCACCTGGTCTGTTCTCATCCTCTCTGGATCCTTCACCTGGTCTTCACCTGTTCTCATCCCCTCTGGATCCTTCACCTGGTCCATTCTCATCCCCTCTGGATCCTTCACCTGGTCCGTTCTCATCCCCTCTGGATCCTTCACCTGGTCCGTCCTCATCCCCACTGGATCCTTCACCTGGTCCGTCCTCATCCCCTCTGGATCCTTCACCTGGTCTGTCCTCATCCCCTCTGGATCCTTCACCTGGTCCGTCCTCATCCCCTCTGGATCCTTCACCTGGTCCGTTCTCATCCCCTCTGGATCCTTCACCTGGTCCATTCTCATCCCCTCTGGATCCTTCACCTGGTCCATTCTCATCCCCTCTGGATCCTTCACCTGGTCCATTCTCATCCCCTCTGGATCCTTCACCTGGTCCGTTCTCATCCCCTCTGGATCCTTCACCTGGTCCGTCCTCATCCCCTCTGGATCCTTCACCTGGTCCGTTCTCATCCCCTCTGGATCCTTCACCTGGTCCGTCCTCATCCCCTCTGGATCCTTCACCTGGTCCGTCCTCATCCCTCTGGATCCTTCACCTGGTCTTTCTCATCCCCTCTGGATCCTTCACCTGGTCCGTTCTCATCCCCTCTGGATCCTTCACCTGGTCCATTCTCATCCCCTCTGGATCCTTCACCTCTCATCCCCTCTGGATCCTTCACCTGGTCCATTCTCATCCCCTCTGGATCCTTCACCTGGTCCTTCTCATCCCCTCTGGATCCTTCACCTGGTCCGTTCTCATCCCCTCTGGATCCTTCACCTGGTCCGTTCTCATCTTCTCATCTCCTCTGGATCCTTCACCTGGTCCGTCCTCATCCTCTCTGGATCCTTCACCTGGTCCGTTCTCACCCCCTCTGGATCCTTCACCTGGTCCGTTCTCATCCCCTCTGGATCCTTCATCTGGTCCATTCTCATTTCCTCTGGATCCTTCATCTGGTCCATTTCATCCCCTCTGGATCCTTCACCTGGTCCGTTCTCATCCCTCTGGATCCTTCACCTGGTCCGTTCTCATCCCCTCTGGATCCTTCACCTGGTCCGTCTCATCCCCTCTGGATCCTTCATGGTCCGTTCTCATCCCCTCTGGAACCTTCACCTGGTCCATTCTCATCCCCTCTGGATCCTTCACCTGGTCCGTCCTCATCCCCTCTGGGTCCTTCACCTGGTCTTCTCATCCCCTCTGGGTCCTTCACCTGGTCCGTTCTCATCCCCTCTGATCCTCAATCTCGTCCATTCCATTTCCTCAATAAACATTGAGCCCATTTCTCTGGTCCTTAAACTGGTGAATATCTCTCATCACTTTGCTCCCTCTGCTCTCTAAGGGATTATTCTCCTCTCTCTCTCTCCCTCTCTTTCATTCTCTCTTTCATTCTCTCTCTCTCTCTCTCTCTCTCTCTCTCTGCTCTGCTCTCCTCTCCTCTCCTCTCTCCCTCTCTTTCATTCTCTCTCTTTCATTCTCTCTCTCTCTCTCTCTCTCTCTCTCTCTCTCTCTCTCCTCTCCCTCTGCTCTCCTCTCTTTCATTCTCTCTCTCTCTCTCTCTCTCTCTCTCTCTCTCTCTCTCTCTCTCTCCTCTCTCTGCTCTGCTCTGCTCTGCTCTGCTCTGCTCTGCTCTGCTCTCCTCCCCTCTCCTCTCCTCTCTCTCCCTCTCTTTCATTCTCTCTTTCATTCTCTCTCTCTCTCTCTCTCTCTCTCTCTCTCTCCTCTGCTCTCCCTCTCTTTCATTCTCTCTCTCTCTCTCTCTCTCTCTCTCTCTCTCTCTCTCTCTCTCTCTCTCTCTCTTTCCTCTCCCCCCACCTCTTTCTCTCTCTCCTCTCTGCTGCTGTCCTCTCCTCTCCTCTCTCTCTAGAGTCCGAGGTCTCTGTGTGTGCAGTGGACTGGGACAGAATGTGAAATCAAATTAAATTGTATTTGTCACTTGCTTTGTAAACAACAGGTGTAGACGAGCAGTGAAATACTTACTTACGGCCCTTCCCAACAACGCAGAGAGACAAATAGAGAATTAATAACACAAGGAATTAATACACAATGAGTAATGATAACTTGGTTATATACACAGGGTACCAGTACCTAGTCAATGATAACTTGGCTATATACACAGGGTACCAGTACCTAGTCAATGATAACTTGGTTATATACACAATGTATCAGTACTGAGTCAAGGATAACTTGGTTATACACAGGGTACCAGTACTGAGTCAATGATAACTTGGCTATATACACAGGGTACCAGTACCTAGTCAATGATAACTTGGTTATATACACAGGGTACCAGTACCTAGTCAATGATAACTTGGCTATATACACAGGGTACCAGTACCTAGTCAATGATAACTTGGTTATATACACAGGGTACCAGTACCTAGTCAATGATAACTTGGTTATATACACAGGGTACCAGTACTGAGTCAATGATAACTTGGTTATATACACAGGGTACCAGTACCTAGTCAATGATAACTTGGTTATATACACAGGGTGCCCGTACTGAGTCAATTATAACTTGGTTATATACACAGGGTACCAGTACTGAGTCAATGATAACTTGGTTATATACACAGGGTACCAGTACCTAGTCAATGATAACTTGGTTATATACACAGGGTACCAGTACTGAGTCAATGATAACTTGGTTATATACACAGGGTGCCCGTACTGAGTCAATTATAACTTGGTTATATACACAGGGTACCAGTACTGAGTCAATGATAACTTGGTTATATACACAGGGTACCAGTACCTAGTCAATGATAACTTGGTTATATACACAGGGTACCAGTACCTAGTCAATGATAACTTGGTTATATACACAGGGTACCAGTACTGAGTCAGTACCTAGTCATGATAACTTGGTTATATAACTTAGTTATATACAGGGTACCAGTACCTAGTCATACTTGTTATATATACTACCAGGGTACCTGAGTCAATGATAACTTGGTTATATACACAGGGTGCCCGTACTGAGTCAATTATAACTTGGTTATATACACAGGGTACCAGTACTGAGTCAATGATAACTTAGTTATATACACAGGGTACAGTACCTAGTCAATGATAACTTGGTTATATACACAGGGTACCAGTACTGAGTCAATGATAACTTAGTTATATACACGGGATGACCAGTACCTAGTCAATGATAACTTGGTTATATACACAGGTACCCGTGGTGAGTCAATGATAACTTGGTTATGTACACAGGGTACCTGTACTGAGTCAATGATAACTTGGTTATATACACAGGGTACCCGTACTGAGTCAATGATAACTTGGTTATATACACAGGGTACCCGTACTGAGTCAATGATAACTTGACTATATACACAGGGTATCAGTACCAAGTCGATGTGCAGGGGTACGAGGTAATTGAGGTAGATATGTACATATAGGTAGGGATGAAGTGACTAGACAACAGATAGACCAGAAACAGTAGCAGCAGCCTGTGGTGAGTCTAGATAGGGTCAATACAGGTAGTCTGTAGCTATTTGGTTAATTATTTAACTAACTATAGCAGTCTATATGCACTTGGGGGGGTAGAAGCTGTTCAGGGTCCTGTTGGTTCTAGACTTGGTGCATCGGTACCACTTCCCATGTGGTAGCAGAGAGAACAGTCTATGACTTGGGTGGCTGGAGTCTTAGAACATGTGTAGGGCCTGGATGGCAGCGAGCTCAGCCCCAGTGATGTACTGGTCCGTACACACTACCCTCTATAGCATCTATAGCACCTGGTATAGAGGTCCTGGATGGCAGCGAGCTCAGCCCCAGTGATGTACTGGTCTGTACACACTACCCTCTATAGCATCTATAGCACCTGGTATAGAGGTCCTGGATGGCAGCGAGCTCAGCCCCAGTGATGTACTGGTCCGTACACACTACCCTCTATAGCATCTATAGCACCTGGTATAGAGGTCCTGGATGGCAGCGAGCTCAGCCCCAGTGATGTACTGGTCCTGTACACACTACCCTCTATAGCATCTATAGCACCTGGTATAGAGGTCCTGGATGGCAGCGAGCTCAGCCCCAGTGATGTACTGGCCTGTACACACTACCCTCTATAGCATCTATAGCACCTGGTATAGAGGTCCTGGATGGCAGCGAGCTCAGCCCCAGTGATGTACTGGGCCGTACACACTACCCTCTATAGCATCTATAGCACCTGGTATAGAGGTCCTGGATGGCAGCGAGCTCAGCCCCAGTGATGTACTGGTCCGTACACACTACCCTCTATAGCATCTATAGCACCTGGTATAGAGGTCCTGGATGGCAGCGAGCTCAGCCCCAGTGATGTACTGGTCCGTACACACTACCCTCTATAGCATCTATAGCACCTGGTATAGAGGTCCTGGATGGCAGCGAGCTCAGCCCCAGTGATGTACTGGTCTGTACACACTACCCTCTATAGCATCTATAGCACCTGGTATAGAGGTCCTGGATGGCAGCGAGCTCAGCCCCAGTGATGTACTGGTCCGTACACACTACCCTCTATAGCATCTATAGCACCTGGTATAGAGGTCCTGGATGGCAGCGAGCTCAGCCCCAGTGATGTACTGGTCCGTACAAACTACCCTCTATAGCATCTATAAAATGGATTTCAGTTTCGCTGCAGTAAAATCCCCGGCCACAAGAGGCGCCACCTGTGGGTGTGCATTATTTCCTTATGGTCCTATACAGCTCGTTTAGTGTGGTCTCAGTGCCAGCATTGGTTTGTGGTGGTAAATAGACAGCTATGAAAAATACAGATGAACTCTCTTGGTAAACCTCATATCATGAGGTTTTTTAACTCAGGCGATTAAAAACTTAAGATGTCCTTAACATTAGAGATTGGGCACCAGCTGTTGTTAACAAATAGACACACCCCTCCCTCCTCTCATCTTACCCGAGGCTGCCAACTTGTCACGCCCTGGTCTAAGTATTTTGTGTTTTTCTTCATGTATTGGGTCAGGCCAGGGTGTGGCATGGGGTTTTTGTATTGTGGTGTGTTTTGACTTGGGGTTTTGGTGTGTGTGTATTGGGATTGTAGCTAGTGGGGTTATCTAGCAAGGTCTATGGCTGTCTGGAGTGGTTCTCAATCAGAGGCAGGTGTTTATCGTTGTCTCTGATTGGGAACCATATTTAGGCAGCCATATTCTTTGAGTTTGTCGTGGGTGATTGTCCTTAGTGTATTTGTTCCTGTCGCTGTGTTAGTTGACACAAGTATAGGCTGTTTCGGTTTTCGTTACGTTTATTGTTTTGTAGTGTTTTGTGTTAATTCGTGTTTACGTTGTTCATTAAACATGGATCGCAATCTACACGCTGCAGTTTGGTCCGACTCTCCTTCACACCTAGAAAACCGTAACACAACTGGTCTTGACAATATATGGAAAATCCAGCTAGATGTATATTATGCATGTCCTTGTTCAGCCACGGCTCCGTGAAGCATAGAATATTCTGTTAGCCAATAGAACGGAGGGTAGACAACATAGAATATTCTGTTAGCGGTTTATTTACCCGACAACATAGAATATTCCGTTAGCCAATAGAACGGAGGGTATAGGTGTTTTATTTACCCGACAACATAGAATATTCTGTTAGCCAATAGAACGGAGGGTATAGGTGTTTTATTTACCCGACAACATAGAATATTCCGTTAGCCAATAGAACGGAGGGTATAGGCGGTTTATTTACCCAACAACATAGAATATTCTGTTAGCCAATAGAACGGAGGGTATAGGCGGTTTATTTACCCGACAACATAGAATATTCCGTTAGCCAATAGAACGGAGGGTAGAGGCGGTTTATTTACCCGACAACATAGAATATTCCGTTAGCCAATAGAACGGAGGGTATAGGCGGTTTATTTACCCGACAACATAGAATATTCCGTTAGCCAATAGAACGGAGGTATAGGCGGTTTATTTACCCGACAACATAGAATATTCCGTTAGCCAATAGAACGGAGGGTAGAGGCGGTTTATTTACCCGACAACATAGAATATTCCGTTAGCCAATAGAACGGAGGGTATAGGCGGTTTATTTACCCGACAACATAGAATATTCTGTTAGCCAATAGAACGGAGGGTATAGGCGGTTTATTTACCCGACAACATATAGTCTCGTCAGGATGCCGACTCTTCTGCCTCTTCTTGTGCCACACACACACACGCACACACACACACACACACACACACACACACACACACACACACACACACACACACACACACACACACACACACACACACACACACACACACACACACACACACACACACACACACACACACAGAAAGCACAATAATCTTAAACGTTTAAAAATACCTCTCCTCCTCATTGATTCATGACTGAGAAAATGATGAGGCCCATAAATGACAACAACCTGGAGAATCAGTTTCACACTGTGAATCTATCCAACTCTAATGTAAACAGAAATTACAGCGTTTTTGGAGGACAGTGGATGTGAATGGGTGAAAGTGCTTTATGGTTAAAAACAAGTTTCAGCTTTTAGTTTGTACAACTTCAAATA
>NW_024607352.1:0-23975 GCF_018296145.1 Oncorhynchus tshawytscha | reverse complement strand
TGTGTTCCCATAGCGGGCATTAATATCAGAATGACCGGTAAATGCATTTTGGAGCATATTTTAATTTTTGGGTTACCGGGTGCACAACAATCAGTATCCATCGTAATATTTTAAACAGTCCACAAAGCACTCAGGACGGCCCTGACAGAGAGAGGGCCGTAGTAGGGTGCTTCCATATCGGGCATTAATATGAGAATGACCCTTAAATGCATTTAGGACCATATTTTAATTTTTGGGTTCCCAGGTGCACCCACTTTATTTTGGGTTCCCAGGTGCACAACTTTATTTTGGGTTCAGATGCCAGGGTGCACGCGGTTCCTAACAGCGCAGCTATCTGCTTTATAGCCCGAGGGAGGGTGCTTAAGTGTGGGTGCCCTGGTTCACCTGGTGTGCGAGGTTGTGGATGTGGGGGGGGGGGTCCCATGCTGGAATCATCCCCGGAAATAGAGGAGTGTTACCTGGGTGGTGAGTAAGGGCCTACAAGCCTGGAGGTCCATATTTAAATTTTTGGGTTACCAGTTGCACGTTTTCAATCACCAGTTGCACAACAATCAGTATCCATCGTGATATTTTAAACAGTCCATAAAGCACTAAATGACGGCCCCCACGGAAAGAGGGCCGTAGTAGGGTGCTTCCATAGCGGGCATTAATATGAGAATGACCCTTAAATGCATTTTGGAGCATATTTTAATTTTTGGGTTACCAGTTGCACATGTTCAATCACCTCAACAGGTGCACAGCAATGAGTATCCATCAGAACATGTTAAAGTGTCCATACATCACTCAGGACGGCCCCTATGGAAAGAGGGCAGTAGGGTACTCCTATATCGGGCATTAAAATCAGAATGACCGGTAAATGCATGTAGGACCATGTTTTATTTTTTGGGTTACCAGTTGCACAACAATGCTTGTGCATTTGCAATATGATTCTATAGTGAAAAAACATCACCAAATGGACATGATGAAATCAACACAACGGGTGATGGAAAGGAACAACTATCACTGCTCGGCCATCCTGTGTTCATCAGGCCAGTCAATTTTGCATTTTTGAGCATGTCAAATTTCATATGGTAAATGCCCAAGGGTTAGAAAAGTCACATCTCTCCAAAACTTCATATGTGTGACTAGGTAACCCTCCTAAACTGTAAATCAGTCATTTCCCCCAGGAGATGTCAAAGAAAAGCTCTCATACACACACACAGCAAGGATGGAGTGAAAAACTGCGTTGCTGAAAGACACAGAGAGCAGGCAATGGCATTACCATAATCCCTAGGCTGTGCCGAGTTCAACGAGATATCCCGCTTGACGTAGCTCGCTCGGTCTGGGCGCAGCGACCATTTGAAAAGTAGGCCCAATATGAAGCCTGCCCCACAACGTCATTTGCTTTTGGGTGACAGCGGCAGAACCGTTAGGTTTAGAAGGAAAATTCAACCACAGGA
Source organism: Oncorhynchus tshawytscha (assembly GCF_018296145.1). NCBI lineage: Eukaryota > Metazoa > Chordata > Actinopteri > Salmoniformes > Salmonidae > Oncorhynchus > Oncorhynchus tshawytscha. Next base: position 22,536 of record NW_024607352.1, on the reverse strand, counting down.
ATGTTCCTAAGGTCCTTCCGATCCGTGCAAGCCTAACCTTGACCGTGTGGCATTAACCCTTGACAGGTAAAAGAAGGTGTTTACATCAAACAGTTTGCATTGACTTCTCTCCCCATAGGAATACATTGCCTGCACCCCTAAATTCAACCTGGAGTCTATATGGGTTATGAATGCCGTATGAACCTGTCTTCGGTAACAGTCCATCAGGCCACTATGAGGTCTACCTGTGTTGATTCTAAGCTTCCTAGACCAACCGGAAGTGGTTCAAATCCCCCTAAAAGTGTATATCCATACCCTGCCTGCAGTTTGATAGACATAGTGCATTCAACCCTGTGTAAATCAGTCAATTCTTAACGTAAAGACTTAAAACTCAGGATTCTGTAACAGCATACCCCAATGAGGATATGTGTTGACTTATAGCTTCCTGTGCCAACCGGAAGTGTCATAATTGGTGTCTCAGGGGCTGTTTCGAGGGGTTAAAAAGTCAGATCTTTCCAAAACTTCATATATGTGATTAGGCAACCCCCATGAACTGTAAATCAGTCATTTTTCCCATAAAATTTCAAAGGAAAAATAAATCACACTAAAACACAACTTGGAAGGAGGGACGTATTGGGGTGCGTAGAGACAGACAGTGACTGCAATAGTTAGCTTTGTTCGAGCTAAAAAGAACCGTCAGACCTAGAGTTCCGAAACTTTAGAAACCTGTTCTAGACCTCAGGTCGATAGTGCGTGGTGAGTTAGGTGGCTCTAGAAGGTTCTCGGACCGAGAAACAGCCTCGTACATTTGCAATGATTTCAATTCATTTTGACCATTACGAAAATGACGACATTTAGAAAAGTCTCAGAGACGCAAGGCTAGGTGCATTGAAACCGGCTCGGCCCATAGAGACAGACCCCAACGTTTCTGTCCGATAGCTCATTCAAGGACCCCGTAGCAAGGCATGGAAAAAAGTGGATTTTCAGCACCAATTAGGGTTTTACTCGGGCACCGAAGGACCTATCGAGCCGAAACTCGGGATTCGGGGTCGCCTCACATAGGCCTTCACATAATGTCCGACCTGGACCCGCAGCTAGAACGTAACTATGTGTTTTACGTTTTTATTATGTTTTAAACCGAAGGCGCTGTGAATTATGGGACTGCTCTGACATATGTGATAGTTGGCTTCTAAATGAGTAGGAAAAAGTGGGTTTGGTGTTAATTGATATCAGTTTGGTGTCATAATGACATCTAATTGACTGATGGACACTGACTTGCTAGTTGACTTTTGTACATTTGCAATGTGTTTAAACGGAGAGGGACCATCACCAAAATGGCATTCTGAAATCAACACAAAAAATGGCATCACCATAGTCTCAGACTGTGCCGAGTTCAACGAGACGCCCCGCTTGACCGTAGCTCGTTCTGAGTGCAGCGACCTTGAAAAAAAGAAGGCCCAAAATGAAGCCTGCCCCACAATGTCATTTGATTTTGGGTGGCAGTGAGAGAACCGTTAGGGTGAGAAGCACAATTCGACCTCAGGTACGTTCCTAAGGTCCTCCCGATCCGTGCAAGCCTAACCTTGACCCTGTGGCATTAACCCTTAACAGTTAAAAGAAGGTGTTTACATCAAAAAGTTTGCATTGACTTCTCTCCCCATAGGAATACATTGCCTGCACTCCTAAATTCAACCTGAAGCCTATGTGGGTTATGAATGCCTTATGAACCTGTCTTCAGTAACAGTCCATCAGACCACTATGAGGTCTACCTGTGTCGATTCTAAGCTTCCTGGAGCAAACGGAAGTGGTTAAATTGACCCAAAAGGTGTTTTGATGTACATCACCTTCAAAGGTGAAAATGACCCCATTCAACACTGTGTAGATCGTAGATAGGTCAATTCTTAACTTAAAGACTTAAAACTCAGGATTCTGTAGGTTTCTATGTCAGTCAAGACATGTGTTGACTTATAGCTTCCTGTGCCAACCGGAAGTGCCTTTAATTGGGTCACACTGTCTGTTTTGAAGGGTTAGAAAAGTCACATCTCTCCAAAACTTCATATGTGTGACTAGGTAACCCTCCTAAACTGTAAATCAGTCATTTCCCCAGGAGATGTCAAAGAAAAGCTCTCATACACACACACAGCAAGGATGGAGTGAAAAACTGCGTTGCTGAAAGACACAGAGAGCAGGCAATGGCATTACCATAATCCCTAGGCTGTGCCGAGTTCAACGAGATATCCCGCTTGACCGTAGCTCGCTCGGTCTGGGCGCAGCGACCATTTGAAAAGTAGGCCCAATATGAAGCCTGCCCCACAACGTCATTTGCTTTTGGGTGACAGCGGCAGAACCGTTAGGTTTAGAAGGAAAATTCAACCACAGGAATGTTCCTAAGGTCCTTCCGATCCGTGCAAGCCTAACCTTGACCCTGTGGCATTAACCCTTGACAGTTAAAAGAAGGTGTTTACATCAAACAGTTTGCATTGACTTCTCTCCCCATAGGAATACATTGCCTGCACCCCTAAATTCAACCTGGAGTCTATATGGGTTATGAATGCCGTATGAACCTGTCTTCGGTAACAGTCCATCAGGCCACTATGAGGTCTACCTGTGTGATTCTAAGCTTCCTAGACCAACCGGAAGTGGTTCAAATCCCCTAAAAGTGTATATCCATACCCTGCCTGCAGTTTGATAGACATAGTGCATTCAACCCTGTGTAAATCAGTCAATTCTTAACGTAAAGACTTAAAACTCAGGATTCTGTAACAGCATACCCCAATGAGGATATGTGTTGACTTATAGCTTCCTGTGCCAACCGGAAGTGTCATAATTGGTGTCTCAGGGGCTGTTTCGAGGGGTTAAAAAGTCAGATCTTTCCAAAACTTCATATATGTGATTAGGCAACCCCCATGAACTGTAAATCAGTCATTTTTCCCATAAAATTTCAAAGGAAAAATAAATCACACTAAAACACAACTTGGAAGGAGGGACGTATTGGGGTGCGTAGAGACAGACAGTGACTGCAATAGTTAGCTTTGTTCGAGCTAAAAAGAACCGTCAGACCTAGAGTTCCGAAACTTTAGAAACCTGTTCTAGACCTCAGGTCGATGGTGCGTGGTGAGTTAGGTGGCTCTAGAAGGTTCTCGGACCGAGAAACAGCCTCGTACATTTGCAATGATTTCAATTCATTTTGACCATTACGAAAATGACGACATTTAGAAAAGTCTCAGAGACGCAAGGCTAGGTGCATTGAAACCGGCTCGGCCCATAGAGACAGACCCCAACGTTTCTGTCCGATAGCTCATTCAAGGACCCCGTAGCAAGGCATGGAAAAAAGTGGATTTTCAGCACCAATTAGGGTTTTACTCGGGCACCGAAGGACCTATCGAGCCGAAACTCGGGATTCGGGGTCGCCTCACATAGGCCTTCACATAATGTCCGACCTGGACCCGCAGCTAGAACGTAACTATGTGTTTTACGTTTTTATTATGTTTTAAACCGAAGGCGCTGTGAATTATGGGACTGCTCTGACATATGTGATAGTTGGCTTCTAAATGAGTAGGAAAAAGTGGGTTTGGTGTTAATTGATATCAGTTTGGTGTCATAATGACATCTAATTGACTGATGGACACTGACTTGCTAGTTGACTTTTGTACATTTGCAATGTGTTTAAACGGAGAGGGACCATCACCAAAATGGCATTCTGAAATCAACACAAAAAATGGCATCACCATAGTCTCCAGACTGTGCCGAGTTCAACGAGACGCCCCGCTTGACCGTAGCTCGTTCTGAGTGCAGCGACCTTGAAAAAAAGAAGGCCCAAAATGAAGCCTGCCCCACAATGTCATTTGATTTTGGGTGGCAGTGAGAGAACCGTTAGGGTGAGAAGCACAATTCGACCTCAGGTACGTTCCTAAGGTCCTCCCGATCCGTGCAAGCCTAACCTTGACCCTGTGGCATTAACCCTTAACAGTTAAAAGAAGGTGTTTACATCAAAAAGTTTGCATTGACTTCTCTCCCCATAGGAATACATTGCCTGCACTCCTAAATTCAACCTGAAGCCTATGTGGGTTATGAATGCCTTATGAACCTGTCTTCAGTAACAGTCCATCAGACCACTATGAGGTCTACCTGTGTCGATTCTAAGCTTCCTGGAGCAAACGGAAGTGGTTAAATTGACCCAAAAGGTGTTTTGATGTACATCACCTTCAAAGGTGAAAATGACCCCATTCAACACTGTGTAGATCGTAGATAGGTCAATTCTTAACTTAAAGACTTAAAACTCAGGATTCTGTAGGTTTCTATGTCAGTCAAGACATGTGTTGACTTATAGCTTCCTGTGCCAACCGGAAGTGCCTTTAATTGGGTCACACTGTCTGTTTTGAAGGGTTAGAAAAGTCACATCTCTCCAAAACTTCATATGTGTGACTAGGTAACCCTCCTAAACTGTAAATCAGTCATTTCCCCCAGGAGATGTCAAAGAAAAGCTCTCATACACACACACAGCAAGGATGGAGTGACAAAGTGCGGTGCTTAAAGACACAGAGAGCAGGCAATGGCATTACCATAATCCCTAGGCCGTGCCGAGTTCAACGAGATATCCCGCTTGACCGTAGCTCGCTTGCATTTTACAACCATATTTTTATTTTTGGGTTACCAGGTGCCTATTTTAAACAGTCCATAAAGCACTCAGGGCGGCCCCCATGGATAGAGGGTCGTAGTAGGGTACTCCCATAGCGGGCATGGACAATAGGAGTCCCGGTAAATGCATTTACAACCATATTTTTATTTTTGGGTTACCAGTTGCACAACAACGCACGTGCATTTGCAATATGATTCTATAGTGAAAAAACACCACCAAATGGACATGATGAAATCAACACAACGAGTGATGGAAAGGAACATGATGAAATCAACACAACGAGTGATGGAAAGGAACAACTATCACTGCTCGGCCATCCTGTGTTCATCAGGCCAGTCAATTTTGCATTTTTGAGCATGTCAAATTTCATATGGTAAATGCCCATTGAACCATATTGCAAATGCACGTGCACTTGCAATATGATTGTATGTGAAAAGACATCACAAAATGGACAGGATGAAGTCAACACAACGAGCGATGGAAAGGAGCAACTATCACTGCCAGGCCATCCCGATCCCGTTCATCTGGCCAGTCAATTTTGCATTTCTGCATGATTTTTGAGCATGTCAAATTTCATATGGTAAATGCCCATTGAACCATATTGCAAATGCACGTGCACTTGCAATATGATTGTATGTGAAAAGACATCACCAAATGGACATGATGAAATCAACACAACGAGTGATGGAAAGGAACAACTATCACTGCTCGGCCATCCTGTGTTCATCGGGGCAATCAATTTCACATTCCTGCAGCATTTTTATAGCATGACAAATTCGTGATGGTACCTGCCCATTGAACCATATTGCAAATGCACAGTGACTTTGCAAAAGTAAGAAAACATAAACAAATGGACATAATGAAATCACCATATTTTTATTTTTGGGTTACCAGTTGCACAACAATGCACGTGCATTTGCAATATGATTCTATAGTGAAAAAACACCACCAAATGGACATGATGAAATCAACACAACGAGTGATGGAAAGGAACAACTATCACTGCCCGGCCATCCCATCCCGAGTTCATCTGGCCAGTCAATTTTGCATTTCTGCAGGATTTTTGAGCATGTCAATTTTCATATGGTAAATGCCCATTGAACCATATTGCAAATGCACGTGCACTTGCAATATGATTGTATGTGAAAAGACACCACCAAATGGACATGATGAAATCAACACAACGAGTGATGGAAAGGAACAACTATCACTGCTCGGCCATCCTGTGTTCATCAGGCCAGTCAATTTTGCATTTTTGAGCAGCATGTCAAATTTCATATGGTAAATGCCCATTGAACCATATTGCAAATGCACGTGCACTTGCAATATGATTGTATGTGAAAAGACATCACAAAATGGACAGGATGAAGTCAACACAACGAGCGATGGAAAGGAGCAACTATCACTGCCAGGCCATCCCGAGTTCATCTGGCCAGTCAATTTTGCATTTCTGCAGGATTTTTGAGCATGTCAAATTTCATATGGTAAATGCCCATTGAACCATATTGCAAATGCACGTGCACTTGCAATATGATTGTATGTGAAAAGACATCACCAAATGGACATGATGAAATCAACACAACGAGTGATGGAAAGGAACAACTATCACTGCTCGGCCATCCTGTGTTCATCAGGCCAGTCAATTTTGCATTTTTGAGCATGTCAAATTTCATATGGTAGAATACAACTAAAGTATGTTGATACAGTTCTTATACGTGTGTAATTGACACAAAATTACAAAAACGGTCCAGAAAGCACTTTTTAAGGGTGTGTGAAGTTTTTACAAAATTTTGACATTTTTGACTTTTGACTTTTGACTTCCTATGAAATCATATTGAAAGTGGACAAAACATATTACTTATGCCCATGTAAAAAAAAAAAAAAAATAAAATATGATGATAAAATTGGACAAAAGTATATTCATACAGTTCTTACACATGTGTAATTGACAAAAAAATCGAAAGAATTTCGAAAAACGGTCCAGAAAGCACTTTTTTAAGGGGTGATAAGTTTTTGACAAAAATCATTTTTTCAAAATTTTGCTTTTGGATGTTGACTTGGGTGCCATTTTCCAATATGAAAAACCATGGTGGAGCGAATTCGCCACCTGTTGAATTTTTAAAGTGTTACAATAGGCAATCGCCATATGGCAGTTGCAATACACTTTGCACGAATTTACGCCGAATTGGGTGGTATTGGCCAATGTGTATATGGTTTGTCCGATGCCAATGACTTCCCATCCATTTTTGTCCACTTCAGGGGGGTCTTCCCTTACATAATATAATAGAGACAGTAGATCTATCTGGTCTGTCATAATATAATATAGACAGTAGATCTAGCTGGTCTGTCATATTATAATAGAGACAGTATATCTAGCTGGTCTGTCAAATTAGAATAGAGACAGTAGATCTACCTGGTCTGTCATAATATAATAGAGACAGTAGATCTAGCTTGTCTGTCATAATATAATAGAGACAGTAGATCTAGCTGGTCTGTCATAATATAATAGAGACAGTATATCTAGCTGGTCTGTCATAATATAATAGAGACAGTATATCTAGCTGGTCTGTCATAATATAATAGAGACAGTAGATCTAGCTGGTCTGTCAATATAATAGAGACAGTAGATCTAGCTGGTCTGTCATAATATAATAGAGACAGTATATCTAGCTGGTCTGTCATAATATAATAGAGACAGTAGATCTTGCTGGTCTGTCATAAATATAATAGAGACAGTAGATCTAGCTGGTCTGTCATAATATAATAGAGACAGTAGATCTAGCTGGTCTGTCATAATATAATATAGACAGTAGATCTAGCTGGTCTGTCATATTATAATAGAGACAGTATATCTAGCTGGTCTGTCAAATTAGAATAGAGACAGTAGATCTACCTGGTCTGTCATAATATAATAGAGACAGTAGATCTAGCTGGTCTGTCATAATATAATAGAGACAGTAGATCTAGCTGGTCTGTCATAATATAATAGAGACAGTAGATCTAGCTGGTCTGTCATAATATAATAGAGACAGTAGATCTAGCTGGTCTGTCATAATATAATAGAGACAGTAGATCTAGCTGGTCTGTCAATATAATAGAGACAGTAGATCTAGCTGGTCTGTCATAATATAATAGAGACAGTAGATCTAGCTGGTCTGTCATAATATAATAGAGACAGTAGATCTAGCTGGTCTGTCATATATAATAGAGACAGTACAGTATCTAGCTGGTCTGTCATAATAATAGAGACAGTAGATCTAGCTGGTCTGTCAATAGAGACAGTAGATCTAGCTGGTCTGTCATAATATAATAGAGACAGTATATCTAGCTGGTCTGTCATAATATAATATAGACAGTAAATCTACCTGGTCTGTCAAAATATAATAGAGACAGTAGATCTAGCTGGTCTGTCATAATATAAGCTGGTCTGTCAGAGACAGTAGATCTAGCTGGTCTGTCATAATATAATAGAGACAGTAGATCTAGCTGGTCTGTCATAATATAATAGAGACAGTATATCTAGCTGGTCTGTCATAATATAATAGAGACAGTATATCTAGCTGGTCTGTCATAATATAATAGAGACAGTAGATCTAGCTGGTCTGTCATAATATAATAGAGACAGTAGATCTAGCTGGTCTGTCATAATATAAGACATAGAGACAGTAGATCTAGCTGGTCTGTCATAATATAATAGAGACAGTAGATCTAGCTGGTCTGTCATACATAGAGACAGTAGATCTAGCTGGTCTGTCATAATATAATAGAGACAGTAGATCTAGCTGGTCTGTCTGGTAATATAATAGAGACAGTAGATCTAGCTGGTCTGTCATAATATAATAGAGACAGTAGATCTAGCTGGTCTGTCATAATATAGAGACAGTAGATCTAGCTGGTCTGTCATAATATAATAGAGACAGTAGATCTAGCTGGTCTGTCATAATATAATAGAGACAGTATATCTAGCTGGTCTGTCATAATATAATAGAGACAGTAGATCTAGCTGGTCTGTCATAATATAATAGAGACAGTAGATCTAGCTGGTCTGTCATAATATAATAGAGACAGTAGATCTAGCTGGTCTGTCATAATATAATAGAGACAGTAGATCTAGCTGGTCTGTCATAATATAATAGAGACAGTAGATCTAGCTGGTCTGTCATAATATAATAGAGACAGTAGAGATCTAGCTGGTCTGTCATAATATAATAGAGACAGTAGATCTAGCTGGTCTGTCATAATATAATAGAGACAGTAGATCTAGCTGGTCTGTCATAATATAATAGATCTAGCTGGTCTGTCATAATATAATAGAGACATTATATCTAGCTGGTCTGTCATAATATAATAGAGACAGTATATCTAGCTGGTCTGTCATAATATAATAGAGACAGTATATCTAGCTGGTCTGTCATAATATAATAGAGACAGTAGATCTAGCTGGTCTGTCATAATACAATAGATAGAGACAGTAGATCTAGCTGGTCTGTCATAATATAATAGAGACAGTATATCTAGCTGGTCTGTCATAATATAATAGAGACAGTAGATCTAGCTGGTCTGTCATAATATAATAGAGACAGTAGATCTAGCTGGTCTGTCATAATATAATAGAGACAGTAGATCTAGCTGGTCTGTCATAATATAATAGAGACATAGAGACAGAGACAGTAGATCTAGCTGGTCTGTCATAATATAATAGAGACAGTAGATCTAGCTGGTCTGTCATAATATAATAGAGTAGATCTAGCTAGTCTGTCATAATATAATGAGTCTGGTCTCATAATATAATAGAGACAGTAGATCTAGCTGGTCTGTCATAATATAATAGAGACAGTAGATCTAGCTGGTCTGTCATAATATAATAGAGACAGTAGATCTAGCTGGTCTGTCATAATATAATGAGACAGTAGATCTAGCTGGTCTGTCATAATATAATAGAGACAGTAGATCTAGCTGGTCTGTCATAATATAATAGAGACAGTAGATCTAGCTGGTCTGTCATAATATAATAGAGACAGTAGATCTAGCTGGTCTGTCATAATATAATAGAGACAGTAGATCTAGCTGGTCTGTCATAATATAATAGAGACAGTAGATCTAGCTGGTCTGTCATAATATAATAGAGACAGTAGATCTAGCTGGTCTGTCATAATATAATAGAGACAGTAGATCTAGCTGGTCTGTCATAATATAATAGAGACAGTAGATCTAGCTGGTCTGTCATAATATAATAGAGACAGTAGATCTAGCTGGTCTGTCATAATATAGAGACTGTCATAGTAGAGAGACAGTAGATCTAGCTGGTCTGTCATAATATAATAGAGACAGTAGATAGATAGCTGGTCTGTCATAATATAATAGAGACAGTAGATCTAGCTGGTCTGTCATAATATAATAGAGACAGTAGATCTAGCTGGTCTGTCAATATAATAGAGATAGAGACAGTAGATCTAGCTGGTCTGTCATAATATAATAGAGACAGTAGATCTAGCTGGTCTGTCATAATATAATAGAGACAGTAGATCTAGCTGGTCTGTCATAATATAATAGAGACAGTAGATCTAGCTGGTCTGTCATAATATAATAGAGACAGTAGATCTAGCTGGTCTGTCATAATATAATAGAGACAGTAGATCTAGCTGGTCTGTCATAATATAATAGAGACAGTAGATCTAGCTGGTCTGTCATAATATAATAGAGACAGTAGATCTAGCTGGTCTGTCATAATATAATAGAGATCTAGATAATATAATAGAGACAGTAGATCTAGCTGGTCTGTCATAATATAATAGAGACAGTAGAGCTGGTCTGATCTAGCTGTAGATCTAGCTGGTCTGTCATAATATAATAGAGACAGTAGATCTAGCTGGTCTGTCATAATATAATAGAGACAGTAGATCTAGCTGGTCTGTCATAATATAATAGAGACAGTAGATCTAGCTGGTCTGTCATAATATAATAGAGACATTATATCTAGCTGGTCTGTCATAATATAATAAGACAGTATATCTAGCTGGTCTGTCATAATATAATAGAGACAGTAGATCTAGCTGGTCTGTCATAATATAATAGAGACAGTAGATCTAGCTGGTCTGTCATAATATAATAGAGACAGTAGATCTAGCTGGTCTGTCATAATATAATAGAGACAGTAGATCTAGCTGGTCTGTCATAATATAATAGAGACAGTAGATCTAGCTGGTCTGTCATAATATAATAGAGACAGAATAGAGACAGTAGATCTAGCTGGTCTGTCATAATATAATAGAGACAGTAGATCTAGCTGCTCTGGTCATAATATAATAGAGACAGTTAGATCTAGCTGGTCTGTCATAATATAATAGAGACAGTAGATCTAGCTGGTCTGTCACATAGAGACATATCTAGCTGGTCTGTCATAATATAATAGAGACAGTAGATCTAGCTGGTCTGTCATAATATAATAGAGACAGAGACAGTAGATCTAGCTGGTCTGTCATAATATAATAGAGACAGTAGATCTAGCTGGTCTGTCATAATATCTAGAGACAGTAGATCTAGCTGGTCTGTCATAATATAATAGAGACAGTAGATCTAGCTGGTCTGTCATAATATAATAGAGACATAGAGACATAGATCTAGCTGGTCTGTCATAATATAATAGAGACATATAGAGTAGATCTAGCTGGTCTGTCATAATATAATAGAGACAGTAGATCTAGCTGGTCTGTCATAATATAATAGAGACAGTAGATCTAGCTGGTCTGTCATAATATAATAGAGACAGTATATCTAGCTGGTCTGTCATAATATAATAGAGACAGTAGATCTAGCTGGTCTGTCATAATATAATAGAGACAGTAGATCTAGCTGGTCTGTCATAATATAATAGAGACAGTAGATCTAGCTGGTCTGTCATAATATAATAGATAATATAATAGAGACAGATCTAGCTGGTCTGTCATAATATAATAGAGACAGTAGATCTAGCTGGTCTGTCATAATATAATAGAGACAGTAGATCTAGCTGGTCTGTCATAATAGAGACAGTAGATCTAGCTGGTCTGTCATAATATAATAGACATAGAGACAGTAGATCTAGCTGGTCTGTCATAATATAATAGAGACAGTCATAATATAATAGAGACTGGTCTGCTGGTCTGTCATAATATAATAGAGACAGTAGATCTAGCTGGTCTGTCATAATATAATAGAGACAGTGAGATCTAGCTGGTCTGTCATAATAAAATAGAGACAGTAGATCTAGCTGGTCTGTCATAATATAATAGAGACAGTAGATCTAGCTGGTCTGTCATAATATAATAGAGACAGTAGATCTAGCTGGTCTGTCATAATATAATAGAGACAGTAGATCTAGCTGGTCTGTCATAATATAATAGAGACAGTAGATCTAGCTGGTCTGTCATAATATAATAGAGACAGTAGATCTAGCTGGTCTGTCATAATATAATAGAGACAGTAGATCTAGCTGGTCTGTCATAATATAATAGAGACAGTAGATCTAGCTGGTCTGTCATAATATAATAGAGACAGTAGATCTAGCTGGTCTGTCATAATATAATAGAGACAGTAGATCTAGCTGGTCTGTCATAATATAATAGAGACAGTATCTAGCTGGTCTGTCAGTAGATCTAGACTGGTCTGTCATAAATATAATAGAGACAGTCATAATATAATAGAGACAGTAGATCTAGCTGGTCTGTCATAATATAATAGAGACAGTAAATCTACCTGGTCTGTCAAAATATAATAGAGACAGTAGATCTAGCTGGTCTGTCATAATATAATAGAGATCTAGCTGGTCTGTCATAATATAATAGAGACAGTAGATCTAGCTGGTCTGTCATAATATAATAGAGACAGTAGATCTAGCTGGTCTGTCATAATATAATAGAGACAGTATATCTAGCTGGTCTGTCATAATATAATAGAGACAGTAGATCTAGCTGGTCTGTCATAATATAATAGAGACAGTAGATAGATCTAGCTGGTCTGTCATAATATAATAGAGACAGTAGATCTAGCTGGTCTGTCATAATATAATAGAGACAGTAGATCTAGCTGGTCTGTCATAATATAATAGAGACAGTAGATCTAGCTGGTCTGTCATAATATAATAGAGACAGTAGATCTAGCTGGTCTGTCATAATATAATAGAGACAGTAGATCTAATAGAGACTGTGTCATAATATAATAGAGACATAGAGACAGTAGATCTAGCTGGTCTGTCATAATATAATAGAGACAGTAGATCTAGCTGGTCTGTCATAATATAATAGAGACAGTAGATCTAGCTGGTCTGTCATAATATAATAGAGAGATCTAGCTGGTCTGTCATAATATAATAGAGACAGTAGATCTAGCTGGTCTGTCATAATATAATAGAGACAGTAGATCTAGCTGGTCTGTCATAATATAATAGAGACAGTAGATCTAGCTGGTCTGTCATAATATAATAGAGACAGTAGATCTAGCTGGTCTGTCATAATATAATAGAGACAGTAGATCTAGCTGGTCTGTCATAATATAATAGAGACAGTAGATCTAGCTGGTCTGTCATGGTCTGTATAATAATAGAGACAGTAGATCTAGCTGGTCTGTCATAATATAATAGAGACAGTAGATCTAGCTGGTCTGTCATAATATAATAGAGACAGTATATCTAGCTGGTCTGTCATAATATAATAGAGACAGTAGATCTAGCTGGTCTGTCATAATATAATAGAGACAGTAGATCTAGCTGGTCTGTCATAATATAATAGAGACAGTAGATCTAGCTGGTCTGTCATAATATAATAGAGACAGTAGATCTAGCTGGTCTGTCATAATATAATAGAGACAGTAGATCTAGCTGGTCTGTCATAATATAATAGAGACAGTAGATCTAGCTGGTCTGTCATAATATAATAGAGACAGTAGATCTAGCTGGTCTGTCATAATATAATAGAGACAGTAGATCTAGCTGGTCTGTCATAATATAATAGAGACATAGCTGGTCTGTCATAATAGAGACAGTAGATCTAGCTGGTCTGTCATAATATAATAGAGACAGTAGATCTAGCTGGTCTGTCATAATATAATAGAGACAGTAGATCTAGAGACAGTGGTCTGTCATAATATAATAGTAGATCTAGCTGGTCTGTCATAATATAGAGACAGTAGATCTAGCTGGTCTGTCATAATATAATAGAGACAGTAGATCTAGCTGGTCTGTCATAATATAATAGAGACAGTAGATCTAGCTGGTCTGTCATAATATAATAGAGACAGTAGATCTAGCTGGTCTGTCATAATATAATAGAGACAGTAGATCTAGCTGGTCTGTCATAATATAATAGAGACATAGAGACAGTAGATCTAGCTGGTCTGTCATAATATAATAGAGACAGTAGATCTAGCTGGTCTGTCATAATATAATAGAGACAGTATATCTAGCTGGTCTGTCATAATATAATAGAGACAGTATATCTAGCTGGTCTGTCATAATATAATAGAGACAGTATATCTAGCTGGTCTGTCATAATATAATAGAGACAGTAGATCTAGCTGGTCTGTCATAATATAATAGAGACAGTAGATCTAGCTGGTCTGTCATAATATAATAGAGACAGTAGATCTAGCTGGTCTGTCATAGATCTAGCTGGTCTGTCATAATATAATAGAGACAGTAGATCTAGCTGGTCTGTCATAATATAATAGAGACAGTAGATCTAGCTGGTCTGTCATAATATAATAGAGAGATCTAGCTGGTCTGTCATAATATAATAGAGACAGTAGATCTAGCTGGTCTGTCATAATATAATAGAGACAGTAGATCTAGCTGGTCTGTCATAATATAATAGAGACAGTAGATCTAGCTGGTCTGTCATAATATAATAGAGACATTATATCTAGCTGGTCTGTCATAATATAATAGAGACAGTAGATCTAGCTGGTCTGTCATAATATAATAGAGACAGTAGATCTAGCTGGTCTGTCATAATATAATAGAGACAGTAGATCTAGCTGGTCTGTCATAATATAATAGAGACAGTAGATCTGTCATAGCTAGATCTAGCTGGTCTGTCATAATATAATAGAGACAGTAGATCTAGCTGGTCTGTCATAATATAATAGAGACAGTAGATCTAGCTGGTCTGTCATAATATAATAGAGACAGTAGATCTAGCTGGTCTGTCATAATATAATAGAGACAGTAGATCTAGCTGGTCTGTCATAATATAATAGAGACAGTAGATCTAGCTGGTCTGTCATAATATAATAGAGACAGTAGATCTAGCTGGTCTGTCATAATATAATAGAGACAGTAGATCTAGCTGGTCTGTCATAATATAATAGAGACAGTAGATCTAGCTGGTCTGTCATAATATAATAGAGACAGTAGATCTAGCTGGTCTGTCATAATATAATAGAGACAGTAGATCTAGCTCTGTCATAATATAATAGAGACAGTAGATCTAGCTGGTGTCATAATATAATAGAGACAGTAGATCTAGCTGCTCTGTCATAATATAATAGAGACAGTATATCTAGCTGGTCTGTCATAATATAATAGAGACAGTAGATCTAGCTGGTCTGTCATAATATAATAGAGACAGTAGATCTAGCTGGTCTGTCATAATATAATAGAGAGACAGTAGATCTAGCTGGTCTGTCATAATATAATAGAGACAGTAGATCTAGCTGGTCTGTCATAATATAATAGAGACAGTAGATCTAGCTGGTCTGTCATAATATAATAGAGACAGTAGATCTAGCTGGTCTGTCATAATATAATAGAGACAGTAGATCTAGCTGGTCTGTCATAATATAATAGAGACAGTAGATCTAGCTGGTCTGTCATAATATAATAGAGACAGTAGATCTAGCTGGTCTGTCATAATATAATAGAGACAGTAGATCTAGCTGGTCTGTCATAATATAATAGAGACAGTAGATCTAGCTGGTCTGTCATAATATAATAGAGACAGTAGATCTAGCTGGTCTGTCATGTCATAATATAATAGAGACAGTAGATCTAGCTGGTCTGTCATAATATAATAGAGACAGTAGATCTAGCTGGTCTGTCATAATATAATAGAGACAGTAGATCTAGCTGGTCTGTCATAATATAATAGAGACAGTAGATCTAGCTGGTCTGTCATAATATAATAGAGACAGTAGATCTAGCTGGTCTGTCATAATATAATAGAGACAGTAGATCTAGCTGGTCTGTCATAATATAATAGAGACAGTAGATCTAGCTGGTCTGTCATAATATAATAGAGACAGTAGATCTAGCTGGTCTGTCATAATATAATAGAGACAGTAGATCTAGCTGGTCTGTCATAATATAATAGAGACAGTAGCTGCTGGTCTGTCATAATATAATAGAGACAGTAGATCTAGCTGGTCTGTCATAATATAATAGAGACAGCTGGTATATCTAGCTAGGTCTGTCATAATATAATAGAGACAGTATATCTAGCTGGTCTGTCATAATATAATAGAGACAGTAGATCTAGCTGGTCTGTCATAATATAATAGAGACAGTAGATCTAGCTGGTCTGTCATAATATAATAGAACAGTAGATCTAGCTGGTCTGTCATAATATAATAGAGACAGTAGATCTAGCTGGTCTGTCATAATATAATAGAGACAGTAGATCTAGCTGGTCTGTCATAATATAATAGAGACAGTAGATCTAGCTGGTCTGTCATAATATAATAGAGACAGTAGATCTAGCTGGTCTGTCATAATATAATAGAGACAGTAGATCTAGCTGGTCTGTCATAATATAATAGAGACATTATATCTAGCTGGTCTGTCATAATATAATAGAGACAGTAGATCTAGCTGGTCTGTCATAATATAATAGAGACAGTAGATCTAGCTGGTCTGTCATAATATAATAGAGACAGTAGATCTAGCTGGTCTGTCATAATATAATAGAGACAGTAGATCTAGCTGGTCTGTCATAATATGATAGAGGCAGTAGATCTAGCTGGTCTGTCATAATATAACAGAGGCAGTAGATCTACCTGGTTTGTCATAATATAATAGAGACAGTAGATCTAGCTGGCTGTCATTATATATAAGAGACATTAGATCTAGCTGGTCTGTCATAATATAATATAGACAGCAGATGTAGCTGGTCTGTCATGATATCATAGAGACAGTAGATCTAGCTCGCCTGTCATAATATAATATAGAAAGCAGATATAGCTGGTCTATCATAATATAATAGAGACAGTAGATCTAGCTGGTCTCTCATAATATAATAGATACAGTAGATCTAGCTGGTCTGTCATAATATAATAGAGACAGTAGATCTAGCTGGTCTGTCATAATATAATAGAGACAGTAGATCTAGCTGGTCTGTCATAATATAATAGAGACAGTAGATCTAGCTGGTCTGTCATAATATAATAGAGACAGTAGATCTAGCTGGTCTGTCATAATATAATAGAGACAGTAGATCTAGCTGGTCTGTCATAATATAATAGAGACAGTAGATCTAGCTGGTCTGTCATAATATAATAGAGACAGTAGATCTAGCTGGTCTGTCATAATATAATAGACAGTAGATCTAGTAGATCTAGCTGGTCTGTCATAATATAATAGAGACAGTAGATCTAGCTGGTCTGTCATAATATAATAGAGACAGTAGATCTAGCTGGTCTGTCATAATATAATAGAGACAGTAGATCTAGCTGGTCTGTCATAATATAATAGAGACAGTAGATCTAGCTGGTCTGTCATAATATAATAGAGACAGTAGATCTAGCTGGTCTGTCATAATATAATAGAGACAGTAGATCTAGCTGGTCTGTCATAATATAATAGAGACAGTAGATCTAGCTGGTCTGTCATAATATAATAGAGACAGAGACTAGATCTAGCTGGTCTGTCATAATATAATCTAGAGGTCAGTAGATCTAGCTGGTCTGTCATACCTTAAGGGAACATTTCGGCATTTGCCGTATGGTTAGTGAGAAAGTGCACATTGCAAATGTACGGTCCCTTACTAGACGTCCGAAAACGTTTTTAAAATTCGCGGACGGCGTCGGGCCGAGCGGCAGGGCCGGACCTACCAGGAAGTCATCAAATGAACTTTGTCGGACATTCGGTTTCCGTTTCACAAAAATAATAAGATTTTGGTCATTTTTCCACTGTCCCAGAATATCCCACAGGGGGGCATAAGCAATCATATTGCTATCGGACAAAACATCACGATTCACGACGGGGCCTTATCTCGAAAACGGAAAATATTTCGAAGCCGAAACTCGGTGAGCGTAGGTTTGGCATAATGGGCAGTTGGCCCCGAACAAGATGGCGTCCAGGCCTCAACGGTTTTTGAGTTATGGCCATTTATCTGGGATTAAAGGTCCAAAATGAAAATAGAGAAATTATTTTTCCACTTCATGTCAAAGTCAAGGAGCCTCCGGTGTCAATAAAAAAAGAACCAGCCATTTATCTATCGTCATTTAAGAGAAATCGTACAATGACAGATTGGTGATGTTCACGGATAGGTGTTTTTTTTTTTTCAACGGTTACAGATCTAGTTGCAGGGTGTTCTTACGAATCTTTTTAGTGTGCTGCGGAGCTCTGCGAGATTTCTGTGATTTTCTATGATTTTCTGAAATAACACACACTCACTAAACCCTCTGTAAATAACTCAGTTCTTAACGTAAAGACTTAAAACTCAGGATTCTGTAAAGGCATACCCCAATCAGGATATGGGTTTATTTATAGCTTCCTGTGCCAACCGGAAGTGCCTTAAATGATGTCATAGTGGCAGTTTCCAAGGGTTAAAAAGGTCAGATCTTTTCAAAACTTCATATGTGTGATTAGGCAATCCCCATAAACTGTAAGTCAGTCATTTCTCCCAACAGATGTCAAAGAAAAGCTCTCACACACACACACAGCAAGGATGGAGTGACAAAGTGCGGTGCTTAAAGACACAGAGAGCAGGCAATGGCATTACCATAATCCCTAGGCCGTGCCGAGTTCAACGAGATATCCCGCTTGACCGTAGCTCGCTTGCATTTTACAACCATATTTTTATTTTTGGGTTACCAGGTGCCTATTTTAAACAGTCCATAAAGCACTCAGGGCGGCCCCCATGGATAGAGGGTCGTAGTAGGGTACTCCCATAGCGGGCATGGACAATAGGAGTCCCGGTAAATGCATTTACAACCATATTTTTATTTTTGGGTTACCAGTTGCACAACAACGCACGTGCATTTGCAATATGATTCTATAGTGAAAAACACACCAAAATGGACATGATGAAATCAACACAACGAGTGATGGAAAGGAACAACTATCACTGCTCGGCCATCCTGTGTTCATCAGGCCAGTCAATTTTGCATTTTTGAGCATGTCAAATTTCATATGGTAAATGCCCATTGAACCATATTGCAAATGCACGTGCACTTGCAATATGATTGTATGTGAAAAGACATCACAAAATGGACAGGATGAAGTCAACACAACGAGCGATGGAAAGGAGCAACTATCACTGCCAGGCCATCCCGAGTTCATCTGGCCAGTCAATTTTGCATTTCTGCATGATTTTTGAGCATGTCAAATTTCATATGGTAAATGCCCATTGAACCATATTGCAAATGCACGTGCACTTGCAATATGATTGTATGTGAAAAGACATCACAAAATGGACAGGATGAAGTCAACACAACGAGCGATGGAAAGGAGCAACTATCACTGCCAGGCCATCCCGAGTTCATCTGGCCAGTCAATTTTGCATTTCTGCAGGATTTTTGAGCATGTCAGATTTCATATGGTAAATGCCCATTGAACCATATTGCAAATGCACGTGCACTTGCAATATGATTGTATGTGAAAAGACATCACCAAATGGACATGATGAAATCAACACAACGAGTGATGGAAAGGAACAACTATCACTGCTCGGCCATCCTGTGTTCATCGGGGCAATCAATTTCACATTCCTGCAGCATTTTTATAGCATGACAAATTCGTGATGGTACCTGCCCATTGAACCATATTGCAAATGCACAGTGACTTTGCAAAAGTAAGAAAACATAAACAAATGGACATAATGAAATCACCATATTTTTATTTTTGGGTTACCAGTTGCACAACAATGCACGTGCATTTGCAATATGATTCTATAGTGAAAAACACCACCAAATGGACATGATGAAATCAACACAACGAGTGATGGAAAGGAACAACTATCACTGCTCGGCCATCCCGAGTTCATCTGGCCAGTCAATTTTGCATTTCTGCAGGATTTTTGAGCATGTCAAATTTCATATGGTAAATGCCCATTGAACCATATTGCAAATGCACGTGCACTTGCAATATGATTGTATGTGAAAAGACATCACAAATGGACATGATGAAATCAACACAACGAGTGATGGAAAGGAACAACTATCACTGCCCGGCCATCCTGTGTTCATCTGGCCAGTCAATTTTGCATTTCTGCATGATTTTTGAGCATGTCAAATTTCATATGGTAAATGCCCATTGAACCATATTGCAAATGCACGTGCACTTGCAATATGATTGTATGTGAAAAGACATCACAAAATGGACAGGATGAAGTCAACACAACGAGCGATGGAAAGGAGCAACTATCACTGCCAGGCCATCCCGAGTTCATCTGGCCAGTCAATTTTGCATTTCTGCATGATTTTTGAGCATGTCAAATTTCATATGGTAAATGCCCATTGAACCAATTGCAAATGCACGTGCACTTGCAATATGATTGTATGTGAAAAGACATCACAAAATGGACAGGATGAAGTCAACACAACGAACCGATGGAAAGGAAAAGACAACTGGACATCACTGCTATCAGGCCATCCCGAGTTCATCTGGCCAGTCAATTTTGCATTTCTGCATGATTTTTGAGCATGTCAAATTTCATATGGTAAATGCCCATTGAACCATATTGCAAATGCACGTGCACTTGCAATATGATTGTATGTGAAAAGACATCACAAAATGGACAGGATGAAGTCAACACAACGAGCGATGGAAAGGAGCAACTATCACTGCCAGGCCATCCCGAGTTCATCTGGCCAGTCAATTTTGCATTTCTGCATGATTTTTGAGCATGTCAAATTTCATATGGTAAATGCCCATTGAACCATATTGCAAATGCACGTGCACTTGCAATATGATTGTATGTGAAAAGACATCACCAAATGGACATGATGAAATCAACACAACGAGTGATGGAAAGGAACAACTATCACTGCTCGGCCATCCTGTGTTCATCGGGGCAATCAATTTCACATTCCTGCAGCATTTTTATAGCATGACAAATTCGTGATGGTACCTGCCCATTGAACCATATTGCAAATGCACAGTGACTTTGCAAAAGTAAGAAAACATAAACAAATGGACATAATGAAATCACCATATTTTTATTTTTGGGTTACCAGTTGCACAACAATGCACCTGCATTTGCAATATGATTCAATAGTGAAAAAACATCACCAAATGGACATGATGAAATCAACACAACGAGTGATGGAAAGGAACAACTATCACTGCCCGGCCATCCTGTGTTCCCATAGCATTATTAAGAATTACCGGTAAATGCATTTTACAACCATATTTTTATTTTTGGGTTACCAGGTGCCTATTTTAAACAGTCCATAAAGCACTCAGGACGGCCCCCATGGATAGAGGGCCGTAGCAGGGTACTCCCATAGCGGGCATGGACAATAGGAGTCCCGGTAAATGCATTTACAACCATATTTTTATTTTTGGGTTACCAGTTGCACAACAATGCACGTGCATTTGCAATATGATTCTATAGTGAAAAAACACCACCAAATGGACATGATGAAATCAACACAACGAGTGATGGAAAGGAACAACTATCACTGCTCGGCCATCCTGTGTTCATCAGGCCAGTCAATTTTGCATTTTTGAGCATGTCAAATTTCATATGGTAAATGCCCATTGAAACATATTGCAAATGCACGTGCACTTGCAATATGATTGTATGTGAAAAGACATCACAAAATGGACAGGATGAAGTCAACACAACGAGCGATGGAAAGGAAAGGAGCAACTATCACTGCCAGGCCATCCCGAGTTCATCTGGCCAGTCAATTTTGCATTTCTGCATGATTTTTGAGCATGTCAAATTTCATATGGTAAATGCCCATTGAACCATATTGCAAATGCACGTGCACTTGCAATATGATTGTATGTGAAAAGACATCACAAAATGGACAGGATGAAGTCAACACAACGAGCGATGGAAAGGAGCAACTATCACTGCCAGGCCATCCCGAGTTCATCTGGCCAGTCAATTTTGCATTTCTGCATGATTTTTGAGCATGTCAAATTTCATATGGTAAATGCCCATTGAACCATATTGCAAATGCACGTGCACTTGCAATATGATTGTATGTGAAAAGACATCACCAAATGGACATGATGAAATCAACACAACGAGTGATGGAAAGGAACAACTATCACTGCTCGGCCATCCTGTGTTCATCAGGCCAGTCAATTTTGCATTTTTGAGCATGTCAAATTTCATATGGTAAATGCCCATTGAAACATATGCAAATGCACGTGCACTTGCAATATGATTGTATGTGAAAAGACATCACAAAATGGACAGGATGAAGTCAACACAACGAGCGATGGAAAGGAGCAACTATCACTGCCAGGCCATCCCGAGTTCATCTGGCCAGTCAATTTTGCATTTCTGCATGATTTTTGAGCATGTCAAATTTCATATGGTAAATGCCCATTGAACCATATTGCAAATGCACGTGCACTTGCAATATGATTGTATGTGAAAAGACATCACAAAATGGACAGGATGAAGTCAACACAACGAGCGATGGAAAGGAGCAACTATCACTGCCAGGCCATCCCGAGTTCATCTGGCCAGTCAATTTTGCATTTCTGC